>NW_027440506.1:0-91829 GCF_031893055.1 Leptodactylus fuscus | reverse complement strand
CTGCGTCATTCTCAGCCCGAGCTACACTCAAGAGTACACGATCAATGAAGCGCTAAGGGGAAAGTAGAAATCCTGCTTCATACAAGTTGCCGAGTAAGCGATCAATGAAACCCTATGGTGAAAATCAAACTCCGGCATGATACAAGTTGCAAGATCACCCAGCTAGCCTATGATGGGTTGTCACTAGATAGGCTTAACTGTCAACTTTCCCATGGCTGCGACCTTCTCAGCCCGAGCTATACTCAAGAGTACACGATCAATGAAACCCTATGGGGAAAATCAAACTCCGACATGGTACAAGTTGCAAGATCACCCAGCTAGCCTATGATGGGCTGTCACTAGATAGGCTTAACTGTCAACTTTCCCATGGTTGCGACATTCTCAGCCCGATCTACACTCAAGAGTACACGATCAATGAAGCGCTAAGGGGAAAGTAGAAATCCTGCTTCATTCAAGTTGCCGAGCAAGCGATCAATGAAACCCTATGGTGAAAATCAAACTCCGGCACGATACAAGTTGCAAGATCACCCAGCTAGCCTATGATGGGTTGTCACTAGATAGGCTTAACTGTCAACTTTCCCATGGCTGCGACCTTCTCAGCCCGAGCTATACTCAAGAGTACACGATCAATGAAACCCTATGGGGAAAATCAAACTCCGACATGGTACAAGTTGCAAGATCACCCAGCTAGCCTATGATGGGCTGTCACTAGATAGGCTTAACTGTCAACTTTCCCATGGCTGCGTCATTCTCAGCCCGAGCTACACTCAAGAGTACACGATCAATGAAGCGCTAAGGGGAAAGTAGAAATCCTGCTTCATTCAAATTGCCGAGCAAGCGATCAATGAAACCCTATGGGGAAAATCAAACTCCGACATGGTACAAGTTGCAAGATCACCCAGCTAGCCTATGATGGGCTGTCACTAGATAGGCTTAACTGTCAACTTTCCCATGGCTGCGTCATTCTCAGCCCGAGCTACACTCAAGAGTACACGATCAATGAAGCGCTAAGGTGAAAGTAGAAATCCTGCTTCATTCAAATTGCCGAGCAAGCGATCAATGAAACCCTATGGTGAAAATCAAACTCCGGCATGATACAAGTTGCAAGATCACCCAGCTAGCCTATGATGGGTTGTCACTAGATAGGCTTAACTGTCAACTTTCCCATGGCTGCGACCTTCTCAGCCCGAGCTATACTCAAGAGTACACGATCAATGAAACCCTATGGGGAAAATCAAACTCCGACATGGTACAAGTTGCAAGATCACCCAGCTAGCCTATGATGGGCTGTCACTAGATAGGCTTAACTGTCAACTTTCCCATGGCTGCGTCATTCTCAGCCCGAGCTACACTCAAGAGTACACGATCAATGAAGCACTAAGGGGAAAGTAGAAATCCTGCTTCATACAAGTTGCCGAGTAAGCGATCAATGAAACCCTATGGTGAAAATCAAACTCCGGCATGATACAAGTTGCAAGATCACCCAGCTAGCCTATGATGGGTTGTCACTAGATAGGCTTAACTGTCAACTTTCCCATGGCTGCGACCTTCTCAGCCCGAGCTATACTCAAGAGTACACGATCAATGAAACCCTATGGGGAAAATCAAACTCCGACATGGTACAAGTTGCAAGATCACCCAGCTAGCCTATGATGGGCTGTCACTAGATAGGCTTAACTGTCAACTTTCCCATGGCTGCGTCATTCTCAGCCCGAGCTACACTCAAGAGTACACGATCAATGAAGCGCTAAGGGGAAAGTAGAAATCCTGCTTCATACAAGTTGCCGAGTAAGCGATCAATGAAACCCTATGGTGAAAATCAAACTCCGGCATGATACAAGTTGCAAGATCACCCAGCTAGCCCATGATGGGTTGTCACTAGATAAGCTTAACTGTCAACTTTCCTATGGCTGCGACCTTCTCAGCCCGAGCTATACTCAAGAGTACACGATCAATGAAACCCTATGGGGAAAATCAAACTCCGACATGGTACAAGTTGCAAGATCACCCAGCTAGCCTATGATGGGCTGTCACTAGATAGGCTTAACTGTCAACTTTCCCATGGCTGCGTCATTCTCAGCCCGAGCTACACTCAAGAGTACACGATCAATGAAGCGCTAAGGGGAAAGTAGAAATCCTGCTTCATACAATTTGCCGAGTAAGCGATCAATGAAACCCTATGGTGAAAATCAAACTCCGGCATGATACAAGTTGCAAGATCACCCAGCTAGCCTATGATGGGTTGTCACTAGATAGGCTTAACTGTCAACTTTCCCATGGCTGCGACCTTCTCAGCCCGAGCTATACTCAAGAGTACACGATCAATGAAACCCTATGGGGAAAATCAAACTCCGGCATGATACAAGTTGCAAGATCACCCAGCTAGCCTATGATGGGCTGTCACTAGATAGGCTTAACTGTCAACTTTCCCATGGCTGCGTCATTCTCAGCCCGAGCTACACTCAAGAGTACACGATCAATGAAGCGCTAAGGGGAAAGTAGAAATCCTGCTTCATTCAAATTGCCGAGCAAGCGATCAATGAAACCCTATGGTGAAAATCAAACTCCGGCATGATACAAGTTGCAAGATCACCCAGCTAGCCTATGATGGGTTGTCACTAGATAGGCTTAACTGTTAACTTTCACATGGCTGCGACCTTCTCAGCCCGAGCTACACTCAAGAGCACACGATCAATGAAACCCTATGGGGAAAATCAAACTCCAACATGGTACAAGTTGCAAGCTCACCCAGCTGGCCTATGATGGGCTGTCACTAGATAGGCTTAACTGTCAACTTTCCCATGGCTGCGTCATTCTCAGCCCGAGCTACACTCAAGAGTACACGATCAATGAAGCGCTAAGGGGAAAGTAGAAATCCTGCTTCATACAAGTTGCCGAGTAAGCGATCAATGAAACCCTATGGTGAAAATCAAACTCCGGCATGATACAAGTTGCAAGATCACCCAGCTAGCCTATGATGGGTTGTCACTAGATAGGCTTAACTGTCAACTTTCCCATGGCTGCGACCTTCTCAGCCCGAGCTATACTCAAGAGTACACGATCAATGAAACCCTATGGGGAAAATCAAACTCCGACATGGTACAAGTTGCAAGATCACCCAGCTAGCCTATGATGGGCTGTCACTAGATAGGCTTAACTGTCAACTTTCCCATGGCTGCGTCATTCTCAGCCCGAGCTACACTCAAGAGTACACGATCAATGAAGCGCTAAGGGGAAAGTAGAAATCCTGCTTCATACAAGTTGCCGAGTAAGCGATCAATGAAACCCTATGGTGAAAATCAAACTCCGGCATGATACAAGTTGCAAGATCACCCAGCTAGCCTATGATGGGTTGTCACTAGATAGGCTTAACTGTCAACTTTCCCATGGCTGCGACCTTCTCAGCCCGAGCTATACTCAAGAGTACACGATCAATGAAACCCTATGGGGAAAATCAAACTCCGACATGGTACAAGTTGCAAGATCACCCAGCTAGCCTATGATGGGCTGTCACTAGATAGGCTTAACTGTCAACTTTCCCATGGCTGCGTCATTCTCAGCCCGAGCTGCACTCAAGAGTACACGATCAATGAAGCGCTAAGGGGAAAGTAGAAATCCTGCTTCATACAAGTTGCCGAGTAAGCGATCAATGAAACCCTATGGTGAAAATCAAACTCCGGCATGATACAAGTTGCAAGATCACCCAGCTAGCCCATGATGGGTTGTCACTAGATAAGCTTAACTGTCAACTTTCCCATGGCTGCGACCTTCTCAGCCCGAGCTATACTCAAGAGTACACGATCAATGAAACCCTATGGGGAAAATCAAACTCCGACATGGTACAAGTTGCAAGCTCACCCAGCTAGCCTATGATGGGCTGTCACTAGATAGGCTTAACTGTCAACTTTCCCATGGCTGCGTCATTCTCAGCCCGAGCTACACTCAAGAGTACACGATCAATGAAGCGCTAAGGGGAAAGTAGAAATCCTGCTTCATACAAGTTGCCGAGTAAGCGATCAATGAAACCCTATGGTGAAAATCAAACTCCGGCATGATACAAGTTGCAAGATCACCCAGCTAGCCTATGATGGGTTGTCACTAGATAGGCTTAACTGTCAACTTTCCCATGGCTGCGACCTTCTCAGCCCGAGCTATACTCAAGAGTACACGATCAATGAAACCCTATGGGGAAAATCAAACTCCGACATGGTACAAGTTGCAAGATCACCCAGCTAGCCTATGATGGGCTGTCACTAGATAGGCTTAACTGTCAACTTTCCCATGGCTGCGTCATTCTCAGCCCGAGCTACACTCAAGAGTACACGATCAATGAAGCGCTAAGGGGAAAGTAGAAATCCTGCTTCATACAAGTTGCCGAGTAAGCGATCAATGAAACCCTATGGTGAAAATCAAACTCCGGCATGATACAAGTTGCAAGATCACCCAGCTAGCCTATGATGGGTTGTCACTAGATAGGCTTAACTGTCAACTTTCCCATGGCTGCGACCTTCTCAGCCCGAGCTATACTCAAGAGTACACGATCAATGAAACCCTATGGGGAAAATCAAACTCCGACATGGTACAAGTTGCAAGATCACCCAGCTAGCCTATGATGGGCTGTCACTAGATAGGCTTAACTGTCAACTTTCCCATGGTTGCGACATTCTCAGCCCGATCTACACTCAAGAGTACACGATCAATGAAGCGCTAAGGGGAAAGTAGAAATCCTGCTTCATTCAAGTTGCCGAGCAAGCGATCAATGAAACCCTATGGTGAAAATCAAACTCCGGCACGATACAAGTTGCAAGATCACCCAGCTAGCCTATGATGGGTTGTCACTAGATAGGCTTAACTGTCAACTTTCCCATGGCTGCGACCTTCTCAGCCCGAGCTATACTCAAGAGTACACGATCAATGAAACCCTATGGGGAAAATCAAACTCCGACATGGTACAAGTTGCAAGATCACCCAGCTAGCCTATGATGGGCTGTCACTAGATAGGCTTAACTGTCAACTTTCCCATGGCTGCGTCATTCTCAGCCCGAGCTACACTCAAGAGTACACGATCAATGAAGCGCTAAGGGGAAAGTAGAAATCCTGCTTCATTCAAATTGCCGAGCAAGCGATCAATGAAACCCTATGGGGAAAATCAAACTCCGACATGGTACAAGTTGCAAGATCACCCAGCTAGCCTATGATGGGCTGTCACTAGATAGGCTTAACTGTCAACTTTCCCATGGCTGCGTCATTCTCAGCCCGAGCTACACTCAAGAGTACACGATCAATGAAGCGCTAAGGGGAAAGTAGAAATCCTGCTTCATTCAAATTGCCGAGCAAGCGATCAATGAAACCCTATGGTGAAAATCAAACTCCGGCATGATACAAGTTGCAAGATCACCCAGCTAGCCTATGATGGGTTGTCACTAGATAGGCTTAACTGTCAACTTTCCCATGGCTGCGACCTTCTCAGCCCGAGCTATACTCAAGAGTACACGATCAATGAAACCCTATGGGGAAAATCAAACTCCGACATGGTACAAGTTGCAAGATCACCCAGCTAGCCTATGATGGGCTGTCACTAGATAGGCTTAACTGTCAACTTTCCCATGGCTGCGTCATTCTCAGCCCGAGCTACACTCAAGAGTACACGATCAATGAAGCACTAAGGGGAAAGTAGAAATCCTGCTTCATACAAGTTGCCGAGTAAGCGATCAATGAAACCCTATGGTGAAAATCAAACTCCGGCATGATACAAGTTGCAAGATCACCCAGCTAGCCTATGATGGGTTGTCACTAGATAGGCTTAACTGTCAACTTTCCCATGGCTGCGACCTTCTCAGCCCGAGCTATACTCAAGAGTACACGATCAATGAAACCCTATGGGGAAAATCAAACTCCGACATGGTACAAGTTGCAAGATCACCCAGCTAGCCTATGATGGGCTGTCACTAGATAGGCTTAACTGTCAACTTTCCCATGGCTGCGTCATTCTCAGCCCGAGCTACACTCAAGAGTACACGATCAATGAAGCGCTAAGGGGAAAGTAGAAATCCTGCTTCATACAAGTTGCCGAGTAAGCGATCAATGAAACCCTATGGTGAAAATCAAACTCCGGCATGATACAAGTTGCAAGATCACCCAGCTAGCCCATGATGGGTTGTCACTAGATAAGCTTAACTGTCAACTTTCCTATGGCTGCGACCTTCTCAGCCCGAGCTATACTCAAGAGTACACGATCAATGAAACCCTATGGGGAAAATCAAACTCCGACATGGTACAAGTTGCAAGCTCACCCAGCTAGCCTATGATGGGCTGTCACTAGATAGGCTTAACTGTCAACTTTCCCATGGCTGCGTCATTCTCAGCCCGAGCTACACTCAAGAGTACACGATCAATGAAGCGCTAAGGGGAAAGTAGAAATCCTGCTTCATACAAGTTGCCGAGTAAGCGATCAATGAAACCCTATGGTGAAAATCAAACTCCGGCATGATACAAGTTGCAAGATCACCCAGCTAGCCTATGATGGGTTGTCACTAGATAGGCTTAACTGTCAACTTTCCCATGGCTGCGACCTTCTCAGCCCGAGCTATACTCAAGAGTACACGATCAATGAAACCCTATGGGGAAAATCAAACTCCGACATGGTACAAGTTGCAAGATCACCCAGCTAGCCTATGATGGGCTGTCACTAGATAGGCTTAACTGTCAACTTTCCCATGGCTGCGTCATTCTCAGCCCGAGCTACACTCAAGAGTACACGATCAATGAAGCGCTAAGGGGAAAGTAGAAATCCTGCTTCATTCAAATTGCCGAGCAAGCGATCAATGAAACCCTATGGGGAAAATCAAACTCCGACATGGTACAAGTTGCAAGATCACCCAGCTAGCCTATGATGGGCTGTCACTAGATAGGCTTAACTGTCAACTTTCCCATGGCTGCGTCATTCTCAGCCCGAGCTACACTCAAGAGTACACGATCAATGAAGCGCTAAGGGGAAAGTAGAAATCCTGCTTCATTCAAATTGCCGAGCAAGCGATCAATGAAACCCTATGGTGAAAATCAAACTCCGGCATGATACAAGTTGCAAGATCACCCAGCTAGCCTATGATGGGTTGTCACTAGATAGGCTTAACTGTCAACTTTCCCATGGCTGCGACCTTCTCAGCCCGAGCTATACTCAAGAGTACACGATCAATGAAACCCTATGGGGAAAATCAAACTCCGACATGGTACAAGTTGCAAGATCACCCAGCTAGCCTATGATGGGCTGTCACTAGATAGGCTTAACTGTCAACTTTCCCATGGCTGCGTCATTCTCAGCCCGAGCTACACTCAAGAGTACACGATCAATGAAGCACTAAGGGGAAAGTAGAAATCCTGCTTCATACAAGTTGCCGAGTAAGCGATCAATGAAACCCTATGGTGAAAATCAAACTCCGGCATGATACAAGTTGCAAGATCACCCAGCTAGCCTATGATGGGTTGTCACTAGATAGGCTTAACTGTCAACTTTCCCATGGCTGCGACCTTCTCAGCCCGAGCTATACTCAAGAGTACACGATCAATGAAACCCTATGGGGAAAATCAAACTCCGACATGGTACAAGTTGCAAGATCACCCAGCTAGCCTATGATGGGCTGTCACTAGATAGGCTTAACTGTCAACTTTCCCATGGCTGCGTCATTCTCAGCCCGAGCTACACTCAAGAGTACACGATCAATGAAGCGCTAAGGGGAAAGTAGAAATCCTGCTTCATACAAGTTGCCGAGTAAGCGATCAATGAAACCCTATGGTGAAAATCAAACTCCGGCATGATACAAGTTGCAAGATCACCCAGCTAGCCCATGATGGGTTGTCACTAGATAAGCTTAACTGTCAACTTTCCTATGGCTGCGACCTTCTCAGCCCGAGCTATACTCAAGAGTACACGATCAATGAAACCCTATGGGGAAAATCAAACTCCGACATGGTACAAGTTGCAAGCTCACCCAGCTAGCCTATGATGGGCTGTCACTAGATAGGCTTAACTGTCAACTTTCCCATGGCTGCGTCATTCTCAGCCCGAGCTACACTCAAGAGTACACGATCAATGAAGCGCTAAGGGGAAAGTAGAAATCCTGCTTCATACAAGTTGCCGAGTAAGCGATCAATGAAACCCTATGGTGAAAATCAAACTCCGGCATGATACAAGTTGCAAGATCACCCAGCTAGCCTATGATGGGTTGTCACTAGATAGGCTTAACTGTCAACTTTCCCATGGCTGCGACCTTCTCAGCCCGAGCTATACTCAAGAGTACACGATCAATGAAACCCTATGGGGAAAATCAAACTCCGACATGGTACAAATTGCAAGATCACCCAGCTAGCCTATGATGGGCTGTCACTAGATAGGCTTAACTGTCAACTTTCCCATGGCTGCGTCATTCTCAGCCCGAGCTACACTCAAGAGTACACGATCAATGAAGCGCTAAGGGGAAAGTAGAAATCCTGCTTCATTCAAATTGCCGAGCAAGCGATCAATGAAACCCTATGGTGAAAATCAAACTCCGGCATGATACAAGTTGCAAGATCACCCAGCTAGCCTATGATGGGTTGTCACTAGATAGGCTTAACTGTCAACTTTCCCATGGCTGCGACCTTCTCAGCCCGAGCTATACTCAAGAGTACACGATCAATGAAACCCTATGGGGAAAATCAAACTCCGACATGGTACAAGTTGCAAGATCACCCAGCTAGCCTATGATGGGCTGTCACTAGATAGGCTTAACTGTCAACTTTCCCATGGCTGCGTCATTCTCAGCCCGAGCTACACTCAAGAGTACACGATCAATGAAGCACTAAGGGGAAAGTAGAAATCCTGCTTCATACAAGTTGCCGAGTAAGCGATCAATGAAACCCTATGGTGAAAATCAAACTCCGGCATGATACAAGTTGCAAGATCACCCAGCTAGCCTATGATGGGTTGTCACTAGATAGGCTTAACTGTCAACTTTCCCATGGCTGCGACCTTCTCAGCCCGAGCTATACTCAAGAGTACACGATCAATGAAACCCTATGGGGAAAATCAAACTCCGACATGGTACAAGTTGCAATATCACCCAGCTAGCCTATGATGGGCTGTCACTAGATAGGCTTAACTGTCAACTTTCCCATGGCTGCGTCATTCTCAGCCCGAGCTACACTCAAGAGTACACGATCAATGAAGCGCTAAGGGGAAAGTAGAAATCCTGCTTCATACAAGTTGCCGAGTAAGCGATCAATGAAACCCTATGGTGAAAATCAAACTCCGGCATGATACAAGTTGCAAGATCACCCAGCTAGCCCATGATGGGTTGTCACTAGATAAGCTTAACTGTCAACTTTCCTATGGCTGCGACCTTCTCAGCCCGAGCTATACTCAAGAGTACACGATCAATGAAACCCTATGGGGAAAATCAAACTCCGACATGGTACAAGTTGCAAGCTCACCCAGCTAGCCTATGATGGGCTGTCACTAGATAGGCTTAACTGTCAACTTTCCCATGGCTGCGTCATTCTCAGCCCGAGCTACACTCAAGAGTACACGATCAATGAAGCGCTAAGGGGAAAGTAGAAATCCTGCTTCATACAAGTTGCCGAGTAAGCGATCAATGAAACCCTATGGTGAAAATCAAACTCCGGCATGATACAAGTTGCAAGATCACCCAGCTAGCCTATGATGGGTTGTCACTAGATAGGCTTAACTGTCAACTTTCCCATGGCTGCGACCTTCTCAGCCCGAGCTATACTCAAGAGTACACGATCAATGAAACCCTATGGGGAAAATCAAACTCCGACATGGTACAAGTTGCAAGATCACCCAGCTAGCCTATGATGGGCTGTCACTAGATAGGCTTAACTGTCAACTTTCCCATGGCTGCGTCATTCTCAGCCCGAGCTACACTCAAGAGTACACGATCAATGAAGCGCTAAGGGGAAAGTAGAAATCCTGCTTCATACAAGTTGCCGAGTAAGCGATCAATGAAACCCTATGGTGAAAATCAAACTCCGGCATGATACAAGTTGCAAGATCACCCAGCTAGCCTATGATGGGTTGTCACTAGATAGGCTTAACTGTCAACTTTCCCATGGCTGCGACCTTCTCAGCCCGAGCTATACTCAAGAGTACACGATCAATGAAACCCTATGGGGAAAATCAAACTCCGACATGGTACAAGTTGCAAGATCACCCAGCTAGCCTATGATGGGCTGTCACTAGATAGGCTTAACTGTCAACTTTCCCATGGCTGCGTCATTCTCAGCCCGAGCTACACTCAAGAGTACACGATCAATGAAGCGCTAAGGGGAAAGTAGAAATCCTGCTTCATACAAGTTGCCGAGTAAGCGATCAATGAAACCCTATGGTGAAAATCAAACTCCGGCATGATACAAGTTGCAAGATCACCCAGCTAGCCCATGATGGGTTGTCACTAGATAAGCTTAACTGTCAACTTTCCCATGGCTGCGACCTTCTCAGCCCGAGCTATACTCAAGAGTACACGATCAATGAAACCCTATGGGGAAAATCAAACTCCGACATGGTACAAGTTGCAAGCTCACCCAGCTAGCCTATGATGGGCTGTCACTAGATAGGCTTAACTGTCAACTTTCCCATGGCTGCGTCATTCTCAGCCCGAGCTACACTCAAGAGTACACGATCAATGAAGCGCTAAGGGGAAAGTAGAAATCCTGCTTCATACAAGTTGCCGAGTAAGCGATCAATGAAACCCTATGGTGAAAATCAAACTCCGGCATGATACAAGTTGCAAGATCACCCAGCTAGCCTATGATGGGTTGTCACTAGATAGGCTTAACTGTCAACTTTCCCATGGCTGCGACCTTCTCAGCCCGAGCTATACTCAAGAGTACACGATCAATGAAACCCTATGGGGAAAATCAAACTCCGACATGGTACAAATTGCAAGATCACCCAGCTAGCCTATGATGGGCTGTCACTAGATAGGCTTAACTGTCAACTTTCCCATGGCTGCGTCATTCTCAGCCCGAGCTACACTCAAGAGTACACGATCAATGAAGCGCTAAGGGGAAAGTAGAAATCCTGCTTCATACAAGTTGCCGAGTAAGCGATCAATGAAACCCTATGGTGAAAATCAAACTCCGGCATGATACAAGTTGCAAGATCACCCAGCTAGCCCATGATGGGTTGTCACTAGATAAGCTTAACTGTCAACTTTCCCATGGCTGCGACCTTCTCAGCCCGAGCTATACTCAAGAGTACACGATCAATGAAACCCTATGGGGAAAATCAAACTCCGACATGGTACAAGTTGCAAGCTCACCCAGCTAGCCTATGATGGGCTGTCACTAGATAGGCTTAACTGTCAACTTTCCCATGGCTGCGTCATTCTCAGCCCGAGCTACACTCAAGAGTACACGATCAATGAAGCGCTAAGGGGAAAGTAGAAATCCTGCTTCATACAAGTTGCCGAGTAAGCGATCAATGAAACCCTATGGTGAAAATCAAACTCCGGCATGATACAAGTTGCAAGATCACCCAGCTAGCCTATGATGGGTTGTCACTAGATAGGCTTAACTGTCAACTTTCCCATGGCTGCGACCTTCTCAGCCCGAGCTATACTCAAGAGTACACGATCAATGAAACCCTACGGGGAAAATCAAACTCCGACATGGTACAAGTTGCAAGATCACCCAGCTAGCCTATGATGGGCTGTCACTAGATAGGCTTAACTGTCAACTTTCCCATGGCTGCGTCATTCTCAGCCCGAGCTACACTCAAGAGTACACGATCAATGAAGCGCTAAGGGGAAAGTAGAAATCCTGCTTCATACAAGTTGCCGAGTAAGCGATCAATGAAACCCTATGGTGAAAATCAAACTCCGTCATGATACAAGTTGCAAGATCACCCAGCTAGCCTATGATGGGTTGTCACTAGATAGGCTTAACTGTCAACTTTCCCATGGCTGCGACCTTCTCAGCCCGAGCTATACTCAAGAGTACACGATCAATGAAACCCTATGGGGAAAATCAAACTCCGACATGGTACAAGTTGCAAGATCACCCAGCTAGCCTATGATGGGCTGTCACTAGATAGGCTTAACTGTCAACTTTCCCATGGTTGCGACATTCTCAGCCCGATCTACACTCAAGAGTACACGATCAATGAAGCGCTAAGGGGAAAGTAGAAATCCTGCTTCATTCAAGTTGCCGAGCAAGCGATCAATGAAACCCTATGGTGAAAATCAAACTCCGGCACGATACAAGTTGCAAGATCACCCAGCTAGCCTATGATGGGTTGTCACTAGATAGGCTTAACTGTCAACTTTCCCATGGCTGCGACCTTCTCAGCCCGAGCTATACTCAAGAGTACACGATCAATGAAACCCTATGGGGAAAATCAAACTCCGACATGGTACAAGTTGCAAGATCACCCAGCTAGCCTATGATGGGCTGTCACTAGATAGGCTTAACTGTCAACTTTCCCATGGCTGCGTCATTCTCAGCCCGAGCTACACTCAAGAGTACACGATCAATGAAGCGCTAAGGGGAAAGTAGAAATCCTGCTTCATTCAAATTGCCGAGCAAGCGATCAATGAAACCCTATGGTGAAAATCAAACTCCGGCATGATACAAGTTGCAAGATCACCCAGCTAGCCTATGATGGGTTGTCACTAGATAGGCTTAACTGTCAACTTTCCCATGGCTGCGACCTTCTCAGCCCGAGCTATACTCAAGAGTACACGATCAATGAAACCCTATGGGGAAAATCAAACTCCGACATGGTACAAGTTGCAAGATCACCCAGCTAGCCTATGATGGGCTGTCACTAGATAGGCTTAACTGTCAACTTTCCCATGGCTGCGTCATTCTCAGCCCGAGCTACACTCAAGAGTACACGATCAATGAAGCGCTAAGGGGAAAGTAGAAATCCTGCTTCATACAAGTTGCCGAGTAAGCGATCAATGAAACCCTATGGTGAAAATCAAACTCCGGCATGATACAAGTTGCAAGATCACCCAGCTAGCCTATGATGGGTTGTCACTAGATAGGCTTAACTGTCAACTTTCCCATGGCTGCGACCTTCTCAGCCCGAGCTATACTCAAGAGTACACGATCAATGAAACCCTATGGGGAAAATCAAACTCCGACATGGTACAAGTTGCAAGATCACCCAGCTAGCCTATGATGGGCTGTCACTAGATAGGCTTAACTGTCAACTTTCCCATGGCTGCGTCATTCTCAGCCCGAGCTACACTCAAGAGTACACGATCAATGAAGCGCTAAGGGGAAAGTAGAAATCCTGCTTCATACAAGTTGCCGAGTAAGCGATCAATGAAACCCTATGGTGAAAATCAAACTCCGGCATGATACAAGTTGCAAGATCACCCAGCTAGCCCATGATGGGTTGTCACTAGATAAGCTTAACTGTCAACTTTCCTATGGCTGCGACCTTCTCAGCCCGAGCTATACTCAAGAGTACACGATCAATGAAACCCTATGGGGAAAATCAAACTCCGACATGGTACAAGTTGCAAGCTCACCCAGCTAGCCTATGATGGGCTGTCACTAGATAGGCTTAACTGTCAACTTTCCCATGGCTGCGTCATTCTCAGCCCGAGCTACACTCAAGAGTACACGATCAATGAAGCGCTAAGGGGAAAGTAGAATCCTGCTTCATACAAGTTGCCGAGTAAGCGATCAATGAAACCCTATGGTGAAAATCAAACTCCGGCATGATACAAGTTGCAAGATCACCCAGCTAGCCTATGATGGGTTGTCACTAGATAGGCTTAACTGTCAACTTTCCCATGGCTGCGACCTTCTCAGCCCGAGCTATACTCAAGAGTACACGATCAATGAAACCCTATGGGGAAAATCAAACTCCGACATGGTACAAGTTGCAAGATCACCCAGCTAGCCTATGATGGGCTGTCACTAGATAGGCTTAACTGTCAACTTTCCCATGGCTGCGTCATTCTCAGCCCGTGCTACACTCAAGAGTACACGATCAATGAAGCGCTAAGGGGAAAGTAGAAATCCTGCTTCATACAAGTTGCCGAGTAAGCGATCAATGAAACCCTATGGTGAAAATCAAACTCCGGCATGATACAAGTTGCAAGATCACCCAGCTAGCCTATGATGGGTTGTCACTAGATAGGCTTAACTGTCAACTTTCCCATGGCTGCGACCTTCTCAGCCCGAGCTATACTCAAGAGTACACGATCAATGAAACCCTATGGGGAAAATCAAACTCCGACATGGTACAAGTTGCAAGATCACCCAGCTAGCCTATGATGGGCTGTCACTAGATAGGCTTAACTGTCAACTTTCCCATGGTTGCGACATTCTCAGCCCGATCTACACTCAAGAGTACACGATCAATGAAGCGCTAAGGGGAAAGTAGAAATCCTGCTTCCTTCAAGTTGCCGAGCAAGCGATCAATGAAACCCTATGGTGAAAATCAAACTCCGGCACGATACAAGTTGCAAGATCACCCAGCTAGCCCATGATGGGTTGTCACTAGATAGGCTTAACTGTCAACTTTCCCATGGCTGCGACCTTCTCAGCCCGAGCTATACTCAAGAGTACACGATCAATGAAACCCTATGGGGAAAATCAAACTCCGACATGGTACAAGTTGCAAGATCACCCAGCTAGCCTATGATGGGCTGTCACTAGATAGGCTTAACTGTCAACTTTCCCATGGCTGCGTCATTCTCAGCCCGAGCTACACTCAAGAGTACACGATCAATGAAGCGCTAAGGGGAAAGTAGAAATCCTGCTTCATACAAGTTGCCGAGTAAGCGATCAATGAAACCCTATGGTGAAAATCAAACTCCGGCATGATACAAGTTGCAAGATCACCCAGCTAGCCCATGATGGGTTGTCACTAGATAAGCTTAACTGTCAACTTTCCTATGGCTGCGACCTTCTCAGCCCGAGCTATACTCAAGAGTACACGATCAATGAAACCCTATGGGGAAAATCAAACTCCGACATGGTACAAGTTGCAAGCTCACCCAGCTAGCCTATGATGGGCTGTCACTAGATAGGCTTAACTGTCAACTTTCCCATGGCTGCGTCATTCTCAGCCCGAGCTACACTCAAGAGTACACGATCAATGAAGCGCTAAGGGGAAAGTAGAAATCCTGCTTCATACAAGTTGCCGAGTAAGCGATCAATGAAACCCTATGGTGAAAATCAAACTCCGGCATGATACAAGTTGCAAGATCACCCAGCTAGCCTATGATGGGTTGTCACTAGATAGGCTTAACTGTCAACTTTCCCATGGCTGCGACCTTCTCAGCCCGAGCTATACTCAAGAGTACACGATCAATGAAACCCTATGGGGAAAATCAAACTCCGACATGGTACAAGTTGCAAGATCACCCAGCTAGCCTATGATGGGCTGTCACTAGATAGGCTTAACTGTCAACTTTCCCATGGCTGCGTCATTCTCAGCCCGAGCTACACTCAAGAGTACACGATCAATGAAGCGCTAAGGGGAAAGTAGAAATCCTGCTTCATACAATTTGCCGAGTAAGCGATCAATGAAACCCTATGGTGAAAATCAAACTCCGGCATGATACAAGTTGCAAGATCACCCAGCTAGCCTATGATGGGTTGTCACTAGATAGGCTTAACTGTCAACTTTCCCATGGCTGCGACCTTCTCAGCCCGAGCTATACTCAAGAGTACACGATCAATGAAACCCTATGGGGAAAATCAAACTCCGACATGGTACAAGTTGCAAGATCACCCAGCTAGCCTATGATGGGCTGTCACTAGATAGGCTTAACTGTCAACTTTCCCATGGCTGCGTCATTCTCAGCCCGAGCTACACTCAAGAGTACACGATCAATGAAGCGCTAAGGGGAAAGTAGAAATCCTGCTTCATTCAAATTGCCGAGCAAGCGATCAATGAAACCCTATGGTGAAAATCAAACTCCGGCATGATACAAGTTGCAAGATCACCCAGCTAGCCTATGATGGGTTGTCACTAGATAGGCTTAACTGTTAACTTTCACATGGCTGCGACCTTCTCAGCCCGAGCTACACTCAAGAGCACACGATCAATGAAACCCTATGGGGAAAATCAAACTCCAACATGGTACAAGTTGCAAGCTCACCCAGCTGGCCTATGATGGGCTGTCACTAGATAGGCTTAACTGTCAACTTTCCCATGGCTGCGTCATTCTCAGCCCGAGCTACACTCAAGAGTACACGATCAATGAAGCGCTAAGGGGAAAGTAGAAATCCTGCTTCATACAAGTTGCCGAGTAAGCGATCAATGAAACCCTATGGTGAAAATCAAACTCCGGCATGATACAAGTTGCAAGATCACCCAGCTAGCCTATGATGGGTTGTCACTAGATAGGCTTAACTGTCAACTTTCCCATGGCTGCGACCTTCTCAGCCCGAGCTATACTCAAGAGTACACGATCAATGAAACCCTATGGGGAAAATCAAACTCCGACATGGTACAAGTTGCAAGATCACCCAGCTAGCCTATGATGGGCTGTCACTAGATAGGCTTAACTGTCAACTTTCCCATGGCTGCGTCATTCTCAGCCCGAGCTACACTCAAGAGTAAACGATCAATGAAGCGCTAAGGGGAAAGTAGAAATCCTGCTTCATACAAGTTGCCGAGTAAGCGATCAATGAAACCCTATGGTGAAAATCAAACTCCGGCATGATACAAGTTGCAAGATCACCCAGCTAGCCTATGATGGGTTGTCACTAGATAGGCTTAACTGTCAACTTTCCCATGGCTGCGACCTTCTCAGCCCGAGCTATACTCAAGAGTACACGATCAATGAAACCCTATGGGGAAAATCAAACTCCGACATGGTACAAGTTGCAAGATCACCCAGCTAGCCTATGATGGGCTGTCACTAGATAGGCTTAACTGTCAACTTTCCCATGGTTGCGACATTCTCAGCCCGATCTACACTCAAGAGTACACGATCAATGAAGCGCTAAGGGGAAAGTAGAAATCCTGCTTCATTCAAGTTGCCGAGCAAGCGATCAATGAAACCCTATGGTGAAAATCAAACTCCGGCACGATACAAGTTGCAAGATCACCCAGCTAGCCTATGATGGGTTGTCACTAGATAGGCTTAACTGTCAACTTTCCCATGGCTGCGACCTTCTCAGCCCGAGCTACACTCAAGAGCACACGATCAATGAAACCCTATGGGGAAAATCAAACTCCGACATGGTACAAGTTGCAAGCTCACCCAGCTGGCCTATGATGGGCTGTCACTAGATAGGCTTAACTGTCAACTTTCCCATGGCTGCGTCATTCTCAGCCCGAGCTACACTCAAGAGTACACGATCAATGAAGCGCTAAGGGGAAAGTAGAAATCCTGCTTCATACAAGTTGCCGAGTAAGCGATCAATGAAACCCTATGGTGAAAATCAAACTCCGGCATGATACAAGTTGCAAGATCACCCAGCTAGCCTATGATGGGTTGTCACTAGATAGGCTTAACTGTCAACTTTCCCATGGCTGCGACCTTCTCAGCCCGAGCTATACTCAAGAGTACACGATTAATGAAACCCTATGGGGAAAATCAAACTCCGACATGGTACAAGTTGCAAGCTCACCCAGCTAGCCTATGATGGGCTGTCACTAGATAGGCTTAACTGTCAACTTTCCCATGGCTGCGTCATTCTCAGCCCGAGCTACACTCAAGAGTACACGATCAATGAAGCGCTAAGGGGAAAGTAGAAATCCTGCTTCATACAAGTTGCCGAGTAAGCGATCAATGAAACCCTATGGTGAAAATCAAACTCCGGCATGATACAAGTTGCAAGATCACCCAGCTAGCCTATGATGGGTTGTCACTAGATAGGCTTAACTGTCAACTTTCCCATGGCTGCGACCTTCTCAGCCCGAGCTATACTCAAGAGTACACGATCAATGAAACCCTATGGGGAAAATCAAACTCCGACATGGTACAAATTGCAAGATCACCCAGCTAGCCTATGATGGGCTGTCACTAGATAGGCTTAACTGTCAACTTTCCCATGGCTGCGTCATTCTCAGCCCGAGCTACACTCAAGAGTACACGATCAATGAAGCGCTAAGGGGAAAGTAGAAATCCTGCTTCATACAAGTTGCCGAGTAAGCGATCAATGAAACCCTATGGTGAAAATCAAACTCCGGCATGATACAAGTTGCAAGATCACCCAGCTAGCCCATGATGGGTTGTCACTAGATAAGCTTAACTGTCAACTTTCCCATGGCTGCGACCTTCTCAGCCCGAGCTATACTCAAGAGTACACGATCAATGAAACCCTATGGGGAAAATCAAACTCCGACATGGTACAAGTTGCAAGCTCACCCAGCTAGCCTATGATGGGCTGTCACTAGATAGGCTTAACTGTCAACTTTCCCATGGCTGCGTCATTCTCAGCCCGAGCTACACTCAAGAGTACACGATCAATGAAGCGCTAAGGGGAAAGTAGAAATCCTGCTTCATACAAGTTGCCGAGTAAGCGATCAATGAAACCCTATGGTGAAAATCAAACTCCGGCATGATACAAGTTGCAAGATCACCCAGCTAGCCTATGATGGGTTGTCACTAGATAGGCTTAACTGTCAACTTTCCCATGTCTGCGACCTTCTCAGCCCGAGCTATACTCAAGAGTACACGATCAATGAAACCCTATGGGGAAAATCAAACTCCGACATGGTACAAATTGCAAGATCACCCAGCTAGCCTATGATGGGCTGTCACTAGATAGGCTTAACTGTCAACTTTCCCATGGCTGCGTCATTCTCAGCCCGAGCTACACTCAAGAGTACACGATCAATGAAGCGCTAAGGGGAAAGTAGAAATCCTGCTTCATTCAAATTGCCGAGCAAGCGATCAATGAAACCCTATGGTGAAAATCAAACTCCGGCATGATACAAGTTGCAAGATCACCCAGCTAGCCTATGATGGGTTGTCACTAGATAGGCTTAACTGTCAACTTTCCCATGGCTGCGACCTTCTCAGCCCGAGCTATACTCAAGAGTACACGATCAATGAAACCCTATGGGGAAAATCAAACTCCGACATGGTACAAGTTGCAAGATCACCCAGCTAGCCTATGATGGGCTGTCACTAGATAGGCTTAACTGTCAACTTTCCCATGGCTGCGTCATTCTCAGCCCGAGCTACACTCAAGAGTACACGATCAATGAAGCACTAAGGGGAAAGTAGAAATCCTGCTTCATACAAGTTGCCGAGTAAGCGATCAATGAAACCCTATGGTGAAAATCAAACTCCGGCATGATACAAGTTGCAAGATCACCCAGCTAGCCTATGATGGGTTGTCACTAGATAGGCTTAACTGTCAACTTTCCCATGGCTGCGACCTTCTCAGCCCGAGCTATACTCAAGAGTACACGATCAATGAAACCCTATGGGGAAAATCAAACTCCGACATGGTACAAGTTGCAAGATCACCCAGCTAGCCTATGATGGGCTGTCACTAGATAGGCTTAACTGTCAACTTTCCCATGGCTGCGTCATTCTCAGCCCGAGCTACACTCAAGAGTACACGATCAATGAAGCGCTAAGGGGAAAGTAGAAATCCTGCTTCATACAAGTTGCCGAGTAAGCGATCAATGAAACCCTATGGTGAAAATCAAACTCCGGCATGATACAAGTTGCAAGATCACCCAGCTAGCCCATGATGGGTTGTCACTAGATAAGCTTAACTGTCAACTTTCCTATGGCTGCGACCTTCTCAGCCCGAGCTATACTCAAGAGTACACGATCAATGAAACCCTATGGGGAAAATCAAACTCCGACATGGTACAAGTTGCAAGCTCACCCAGCTAGCCTATGATGGGCTGTCACTAGATAGGCTTAACTGTCAACTTTCCCATGGCTGCGTCATTCTCAGCCCGAGCTACACTCAAGAGTACACGATCAATGAAGCGCTAAGGGGAAAGTAGAAATCCTGCTTCATACAAGTTGCCGAGTAAGCGATCAATGAAACCCTATGGTGAAAATCAAACTCCGGCATGATACAAGTTGCAAGATCACCCAGCTAGCCTATGATGGGTTGTCACTAGATAGGCTTAACTGTCAACTTTCCCATGGCTGCGACCTTCTCAGCCCGAGCTATACTCAAGAGTACACGATCAATGAAACCCTATGGGGAAAATCAAACTCCGACATGGTACAAGTTGCAAGATCACCCAGCTAGCCTATGATGGGCTGTCACTAGATAGGCTTAACTGTCAACTTTCCCATGGCTGCGTCATTCTCAGCCCGAGCTACACTCAAGAGTACACGATCAATGAAGCGCTAAGGGGAAAGTAGAAATCCTGCTTCATACAAGTTGCCGAGTAAGCGATCAATGAAACCCTATGGTGAAAATCAAACTCCGGCATGATACAAGTTGCAAGATCACCCAGCTAGCCTATGATGGGTTGTCACTAGATAGGCTTAACTGTCAACTTTCCCATGGCTGCGACCTTCTCAGCCCGAGCTATACTCAAGAGTACACGATCAATGAAACCCTATGGGGAAAATCAAACTCCGACATGGTACAAGTTGCAAGATCACCCAGCTAGCCTATGATGGGCTGTCACTAGATAGGCTTAACTGTCAACTTTCCCATGGCTGCGTCATTCTCAGCCCGAGCTACACTCAAGAGTACACGATCAATGAAGCGCTAAGGGGAAAGTAGAAATCCTGCTTCATACAAGTTGCCGAGTAAGCGATCAATGAAACCCTATGGTGAAAATCAAACTCCGGCATGATACAAGTTGCAAGATCACCCAGCTAGCCCATGATGGGTTGTCACTAGATAAGCTTAACTGTCAACTTTTCCCATGGCTGCGACCTTCTCAGCCCGAGCTATACTCAAGAGTACACGATCAATGAAACCCTATGGGGGAAAATCAAACACTCCGACATGGTACAAGTTGCAAGCTCACCCAGCTAGCCTATGATGGGCTGTCACTAGATAGGCTTAACTGTCAACTTTCCCATGGCTGCGTTCATTCTCAGCCCGAGCTACACTCAAGAGTACACGATCAATGAAGCGCTAAGGGGAAAGTAGAAATCCTGCTTTCATACAAGTTGCCGAGTAAGCGATCAATGAAACCCTATGGTGAAAATCAAACTCCGGCATGATACAAGTTGCAAGATCACCCAGCTAGCCTATGATGGGTTGTCACTAGATAGGCTTAACTGTCACTTTCCCATGGCTGCGACCTTCTCAGCCCGAGCTATACTCAAGAGTACACGATCAATGAAACCCTATGGGGAAAATCAAACTCCGACATGGTACAAATTGCAAGATCACCCAGCTAGCCTATGATGGGCTGTCACTAGATAGGCTTAACTGTCAACTTTCCCATGGCTGGCGTCATTCTCAGCCCGAGCTACACTCAAGAGTACACGATCAATGAAGCGCTAAGGGGAAAGTAGAAATCCTGCTTCATACAAGTTGCCGAGTAAGCGATCAATGAAACCCTATGGTGAAAATCAAACTCCGGCATGATACAAGTTGCAAGATCACCCAGCTAGCCCATGATGGGTTGTCACTAGATAAGCTTAAACTGTCAACTTTCCCATGGCTGCGACCTTCTCAGCCCGAGCTATACTCAAGAGTACACGATCAATGAAACCCTATGGGGAAAATCAAACTCCGACATGGTACAAGTTGCAAGCTCACCCAGCTAGCCTATGATGGGCTGTCACTAGATAGGCTTAACTGTCAACTTTCCCATGGCTGCGTCATTCTCAGCCCGAGCTACACTCAAGAGTACACGATCAATGAAGCGCTAAGGGGAAAGTAGAAATCCTTGCTTCATACAAGTTGCCGAGTAAGCGATCAATGAAACCCTATGGTGAAAATCAAACTCCGGCATGATACAAGTTGCAAGATCACCCAGCTAGCCTATGATGGGTTGTCACTAGATAGGCTTAACTGTCAACTTTCCCATGGCTGCGACCTTCTCAGCCCGAGCTATACTCAAGAGTACACGATCAATGAAACCCTACGGGGAAAATCAAACTCCGACATGGTACAAGTTGCAAGATCACCCAGCTAGCCTATGATGGGCTGTCACTAGATAGGCTTAAACTGTCAACTTTCCCATGGCTGCGTCATTCTCAGCCCCGAGCTACACTCAAAGAGTACACGATCAATGAAGCGCTAAGGGGAAAGTAGAAATCCTGCTTCATACAAGTTGCCGAGTAAGCGATCAATGAAACCCTATGGTGAAAATCAAACTCCGTCATGATACAAGTTGCAAGATCACCCAGCTAGCCTATGATGGGTTGTCACTAGATAGGCTTAACTGTCAACTTTCCCATGGCTGCGACCTTCTCAGCCCGAGCTATACTCAAGAGTACACGATCAATGAAACCCTATGGGGAAAATCAAACTCCGACATGGTACAAGTTGCAAGATCACCCAGCTAGCCTATGATGGGCTGTCACTAGATAGGCTTAACTGTCAACTTTCCCATGGTTGCGACATTCTCAGCCCGATCTACACTCAAGAGTACACGATCAATGAAGCGCTAAGGGGAAAGTAGAAATCCTGCTTCATTCAAGTTGCCGAGCAAGCGATCAATGAAACCCTATGGTGAAAATCAAACTCCGGCACGATACAAGTTGCAAGATCACCCAACTAGCCTATGATGGGTTGTCACTAGATAGGCTTAACTGTCAACTTTCCCATGGCTGCGACCTTCTCAGCCCGAGCTATACTCAAGAGTACACGATCAATGAAACCCTATGGGGAAAATCAAACTCCGACATGGTACAAGTTGCAAGATCACCCAGCTAGCCTATGATGGGCTGTCACTAGATAGGCTTAACTGTCAACTTTCCCATGGCTGCGTCATTCTCAGCCCGAGCTACACTCAAGAGTACACGATCAATGAAGCGCTAAGGGGAAAGTAGAAATCCTGCTTCATTCAAATTGCCGAGCAAGCGATCAATGAAACCCTATGGTGAAAATCAAACTCCGGCATGATACAAGTTGCAAGATCACCCAGCTAGCCTATGATGGGTTGTCACTAGATAGGCTTAACTGTCAACTTTCCCATGGCTGCGACCTTCTCAGCCCGAGCTATACTCAAGAGTACACGATCAATGAAACCCTATGGGGAAAATCAAACTCCGACATGGTACAAGTTGCAAGATCACCCAGCTAGCCTATGATGGGCTGTCACTAGATAGGCTTAACTGTCAACTTTCCCATGGCTGCGTCATTCTCAGCCCGAGCTACACTCAAGAGTACACGATCAATGAAGCGCTAAGGGGAAAGTAGAAATCCTGCTTCATACAAGTTGCCGAGTAAGCGATCAATGAAACCCTATGGTGAAAATCAAACTCCGGCATGATACAAGTTGCAAGATCACCCAGCTAGCCTATGATGGGTTGTCACTAGATAGGCTTAACTGTCAACTTTCCCATGGCTGCGACCTTCTCAGCCCGAGCTATACTCAAGAGTACACGATCAATGAAACCCTATGGGGAAAATCAAACTCCGACATGGTACAAGTTGCAAGATCACCCAGCTAGCCTATGATGGGCTGTCACTAGATAGGCTTAACTGTCAACTTTCCCATGGCTGCGTCATTCTCAGCCCGAGCTACACTCAAGAGTACACGATCAATGAAGCGCTAAGGGGAAAGTAGAAATCCTGCTTCATACAAGTTGCCGAGTAAGCGATCAATGAAACCCTATGGTGAAAATCAAACTCCGGCATGATACAAGTTGCAAGATCACCCAGCTAGCCCATGATGGGTTGTCACTAGATAAGCTTAACTGTCAACTTTCCTATGGCTGCGACCTTCTCAGCCCGAGCTATACTCAAGAGTACACGATCAATGAAACCCTATGGGGAAAATCAAACTCCGACATGGTACAAGTTGCAAGCTCACCCAGCTAGCCTATGATGGGCTGTCACTAGATAGGCTTAACTGTCAACTTTCCCATGGCTGCGTCATTCTCAGCCCGAGCTACACTCAAGAGTACACGATCAATGAAGCGCTAAGGGGAAAGTAGAAATCCTGCTTCATACAAGTTGCCGAGTAAGCGATCAATGAAACCCTATGGTGAAAATCAAACTCCGGCATGATACAAGTTGCAAGATCACCCAGCTAGCCTATGATGGGTTGTCACTAGATAGGCTTAACTGTCAACTTTCCCATGGCTGCGACCTTCTCAGCCCGAGCTATACTCAAGAGTACACGATCAATGAAACCCTATGGGGAAAATCAAACTCCGACATGGTACAAGTTGCAAGATCACCCAGCTAGCCTATGATGGGCTGTCACTAGATAGGCTTAACTGTCAACTTTCCCATGGCTGCGTCATTCTCAGCCCGTGCTACACTCAAGAGTACACGATCAATGAAGCGCTAAGGGGAAAGTAGAAATCCTGCTTCATACAAGTTGCCGAGTAAGCGATCAATGAAACCCTATGGTGAAAATCAAACTCCGGCATGATACAAGTTGCAAGATCACCCAGCTAGCCTATGATGGGTTGTCACTAGATAGGCTTAACTGTCAACTTTCCCATGGCTGCGACCTTCTCAGCCCGAGCTATACTCAAGAGTACACGATCAATGAAACCCTATGGGGAAAATCAAACTCCGACATGGTACAAGTTGCAAGATCACCCAGCTAGCCTATGATGGGCTGTCACTAGATAGGCTTAACTGTCAACTTTCCCATGGTTGCGACATTCTCAGCCCGATCTACACTCAAGAGTACACGATCAATGAAGCGCTAAGGGGAAAGTAGAAATCCTGCTTCCTTCAAGTTGCCGAGCAAGCGATCAATGAAACCCTATGGTGAAAATCAAACTCCGGCACGATACAAGTTGCAAGATCACCCAGCTAGCCCATGATGGGTTGTCACTAGATAGGCTTAACTGTCAACTTTCCCATGGCTGCGACCTTCTCAGCCCGAGCTATACTCAAGAGTACACGATCAATGAAACCCTATGGGGAAAATCAAACTCCGACATGGTACAAGTTGCAAGATCACCCAGCTAGCCTATGATGGGCTGTCACTAGATAGGCTTAACTGTCAACTTTCCCATGGCTGCGTCATTCTCAGCCCGAGCTACACTCAAGAGTACACGATCAATGAAGCGCTAAGGGGAAAGTAGAAATCCTGCTTCATACAAGTTGCCGAGTAAGCGATCAATGAAACCCTATGGTGAAAATCAAACTCCGGCATGATACAAGTTGCAAGATCACCCAGCTAGCCCATGATGGGTTGTCACTAGATAAGCTTAACTGTCAACTTTCCTATGGCTGCGACCTTCTCAGCCCGAGCTATACTCAAGAGTACACGATCAATGAAACCCTATGGGGAAAATCAAACTCCGACATGGTACAAGTTGCAAGCTCACCCAGCTAGCCTATGATGGGCTGTCACTAGATAGGCTTAACTGTCAACTTTCCCATGGCTGCGTCATTCTCAGCCCGAGCTACACTCAAGAGTACACGATCAATGAAGCGCTAAGGGGAAAGTAGAAATCCTGCTTCATACAAGTTGCCGAGTAAGCGATCAATGAAACCCTATGGTGAAAATCAAACTCCGGCATGATACAAGTTGCAAGATCACCCAGCTAGCCTATGATGGGTTGTCACTAGATAGGCTTAACTGTCAACTTTCCCATGGCTGCGACCTTCTCAGCCCGAGCTATACTCAAGAGTACACGATCAATGAAACCCTATGGGGAAAATCAAACTCCGACATGGTACAAGTTGCAAGATCACCCAGCTAGCCTATGATGGGCTGTCACTAGATAGGCTTAACTGTCAACTTTCCCATGGCTGCGTCATTCTCAGCCCGAGCTACACTCAAGAGTACACGATCAATGAAGCGCTAAGGGGAAAGTAGAAATCCTGCTTCATACAATTTGCCGAGTAAGCGATCAATGAAACCCTATGGTGAAAATCAAACTCCGGCATGATACAAGTTGCAAGATCACCCAGCTAGCCTATGATGGGTTGTCACTAGATAGGCTTAACTGTCAACTTTCCCATGGCTGCGACCTTCTCAGCCCGAGCTATACTCAAGAGTACACGATCAATGAAACCCTATGGGGAAAATCAAACTCCGACATGGTACAAGTTGCAAGATCACCCAGCTAGCCTATGATGGGCTGTCACTAGATAGGCTTAACTGTCAACTTTCCCATGGCTGCGTCATTCTCAGCCCGAGCTACACTCAAGAGTACACGATCAATGAAGCGCTAAGGGGAAAGTAGAAATCCTGCTTCATTCAAATTGCCGAGCAAGCGATCAATGAAACCCTATGGTGAAAATCAAACTCCGGCATGATACAAGTTGCAAGATCACCCAGCTAGCCTATGATGGGTTGTCACTAGATAGGCTTAACTGTTAACTTTCACATGGCTGCGACCTTCTCAGCCCGAGCTACACTCAAGAGCACACGATCAATGAAACCCTATGGGGAAAATCAAACTCCAACATGGTACAAGTTGCAAGCTCACCCAGCTGGCCTATGATGGGCTGTCACTAGATAGGCTTAACTGTCAACTTTCCCATGGCTGCGTCATTCTCAGCCCGAGCTACACTCAAGAGTACACGATCAATGAAGCGCTAAGGGGAAAGTAGAAATCCTGCTTCATACAAGTTGCCGAGTAAGCGATCAATGAAACCCTATGGTGAAAATCAAACTCCGGCATGATACAAGTTGCAAGATCACCCAGCTAGCCTATGATGGGTTGTCACTAGATAGGCTTAACTGTCAACTTTCCCATGGCTGCGACCTTCTCAGCCCGAGCTATACTCAAGAGTACACGATCAATGAAACCCTATGGGGAAAATCAAACTCCGACATGGTACAAGTTGCAAGATCACCCAGCTAGCCTATGATGGGCTGTCACTAGATAGGCTTAACTGTCAACTTTCCCATGGCTGCGTCATTCTCAGCCCGAGCTACACTCAAGAGTAAACGATCAATGAAGCGCTAAGGGGAAAGTAGAAATCCTGCTTCATACAAGTTGCCGAGTAAGCGATCAATGAAACCCTATGGTGAAAATCAAACTCCGGCATGATACAAGTTGCAAGATCACCCAGCTAGCCTATGATGGGTTGTCACTAGATAGGCTTAACTGTCAACTTTCCCATGGCTGCGACCTTCTCAGCCCGAGCTATACTCAAGAGTACACGATCAATGAAACCCTATGGGGAAAATCAAACTCCGACATGGTACAAGTTGCAAGATCACCCAGCTAGCCTATGATGGGCTGTCACTAGATAGGCTTAACTGTCAACTTTCCCATGGTTGCGACATTCTCAGCCCGATCTACACTCAAGAGTACACGATCAATGAAGCGCTAAGGGGAAAGTAGAAATCCTGCTTCATTCAAGTTGCCGAGCAAGCGATCAATGAAACCCTATGGTGAAAATCAAACTCCGGCACGATACAAGTTGCAAGATCACCCAGCTAGCCTATGATGGGTTGTCACTAGATAGGCTTAACTGTCAACTTTCCCATGGCTGCGACCTTCTCAGCCCGAGCTACACTCAAGAGCACACGATCAATGAAACCCTATGGGGAAAATCAAACTCCGACATGGTACAAGTTGCAAGCTCACCCAGCTGGCCTATGATGGGCTGTCACTAGATAGGCTTAACTGTCAACTTTCCCATGGCTGCGTCATTCTCAGCCCGAGCTACACTCAAGAGTACACGATCAATGAAGCGCTAAGGGGAAAGTAGAAATCCTGCTTCATACAAGTTGCCGAGTAAGCGATCAATGAAACCCTATGGTGAAAATCAAACTCCGGCATGATACAAGTTGCAAGATCACCCAGCTAGCCTATGATGGGTTGTCACTAGATAGGCTTAACTGTCAACTTTCCCATGGCTGCGACCTTCTCAGCCCGAGCTATACTCAAGAGTACACGATCAATGAAACCCTATGGGGAAAATCAAACTCCGACATGGTACAAGTTGCAAGCTCACCCAGCTAGCCTATGATGGGCTGTCACTAGATAGGCTTAACTGTCAACTTTCCCATGGCTGCGTCATTCTCAGCCCGAGCTACACTCAAGAGTACACGATCAATGAAGCGCTAAGGGGAAAGTAGAAATCCTGCTTCATACAAGTTGCCGAGTAAGCGATCAATGAAACCCTATGGTGAAAATCAAACTCCGGCATGATACAAGTTGCAAGATCACCCAGCTAGCCTATGATGGGTTGTCACTAGATAGGCTTAACTGTCAACTTTCCCATGGCTGCGACCTTCTCAGCCCGAGCTATACTCAAGAGTACACGATCAATGAAACCCTATGGGGAAAATCAAACTCCGACATGGTACAAATTGCAAGATCACCCAGCTAGCCTATGATGGGCTGTCACTAGATAGGCTTAACTGTCAACTTTCCCATGGCTGCGTCATTCTCAGCCCGAGCTACACTCAAGAGTACACGATCAATGAAGCGCTAAGGGGAAAGTAGAAATCCTGCTTCATACAAGTTGCCGAGTAAGCGATCAATGAAACCCTATGGTGAAAATCAAACTCCGGCATGATACAAGTTGCAAGATCACCCAGCTAGCCCATGATGGGTTGTCACTAGATAAGCTTAACTGTCAACTTTCCCATGGCTGCGACCTTCTCAGCCCGAGCTATACTCAAGAGTACACGATCAATGAAACCCTATGGGGAAAATCAAACTCCGACATGGTACAAGTTGCAAGCTCACCCAGCTAGCCTATGATGGGCTGTCACTAGATAGGCTTAACTGTCAACTTTCCCATGGCTGCGTCATTCTCAGCCCGAGCTACACTCAAGAGTACACGATCAATGAAGCGCTAAGGGGAAAGTAGAAATCCTGCTTCATACAAGTTGCCGAGTAAGCGATCAATGAAACCCTATGGTGAAAATCAAACTCCGGCATGATACAAGTTGCAAGATCACCCAGCTAGCCTATGATGGGTTGTCACTAGATAGGCTTAACTGTCAACTTTCCCATGGCTGCGACCTTCTCAGCCCGAGCTATACTCAAGAGTACACGATCAATGAAACCCTATGGGGAAAATCAAACTCCGACATGGTACAAGTTGCAAGCTCACCCAGCTAGCCTATGATGGGCTGTCACTAGATAGGCTTAACTGTCAACTTTCCCATGGCTGCGTCATTCTCAGCCCGAGCTACACTCAAGAGTACACGATCAATGAAGCGCTAAGGGGAAAGTAGAAATCCTGCTTCATACAAGTTGCCGAGTAAGCGATCAATGAAACCCTATGGTGAAAATCAAACTCCGGCATGATACAAGTTGCAAGATCACCCAGCTAGCCTATGATGGGTTGTCACTAGATAGGCTTAACTGTCAACTTTCCCATGGCTGCGACCTTCTCAGCCCGAGCTATACTCAAGAGTACACGATCAATGAAACCCTATGGGGAAAATCAAACTCCGACATGGTACAAGTTGCAAGATCACCCAGCTAGCCTATGATGGGCTGTCACTAGATAGGCTTAACTGTCAACTTTCCCATGGCTGCGTCATTCTCAGCCCGAGCTACACTCAAGAGTACACGATCAATGAAGCGCTAAGGGGAAAGTAGAAATCCTGCTTCATACAAGTTGCCGAGTAAGCGATCAATGAAACCCTATGGTGAAAATCAAACTCCGGCATGATACAAGTTGCAAGATCACCCAGCTAGCCTATGATGGGTTGTCACTAGATAGGCTTAACTGTCAACTTTCCCATGGCTGCGACCTTCTCAGCCCGAGCTATACTCAAGAGTACACGATCAATGAAACCCTATGGGGAAAATCAAACTCCGACATGGTACAAGTTGCAAGATCACCCAGCTAGCCTATGATGGGCTGTCACTAGATAGGCTTAACTGTCAACTTTCCCATGGTTGCGACATTCTCAGCCCGATCTACACTCAAGAGTACACGATCAATGAAGCGCTAAGGGGAAAGTAGAAATCCTGCTTCATTCAAGTTGCCGAGCAAGCGATCAATGAAACCCTATGGTGAAAATCAAACTCCGGCACGATACAAGTTGCAAGATCACCCAGCTAGCCTATGATGGGTTGTCACTAGATAGGCTTAACTGTCAACTTTCCCATGGCTGCGACCTTCTCAGCCCGAGCTATACTCAAGAGTACACGATCAATGAAACCCTATGGGGAAAATCAAACTCCGACATGGTACAAGTTGCAAGATCACCCAGCTAGCCTATGATGGGCTGTCACTAGATAGGCTTAACTGTCAACTTTCCCATGGCTGCGTCATTCTCAGCCCGAGCTACACTCAAGAGTACACGATCAATGAAGCGCTAAGGGGAAAGTATAAATCCTGCTTCATTCAAATTGCCGAGCAAGCGATCAATGAAACCCTATGGTGAAAATCAAACTCCGGCATGATACAAGTTGCAAGATCACCCAGCTAGCCTATGATGGGTTGTCACTAGATAGGCTTAACTGTTAACTTTCACATGGCTGCGACCTTCTCAGCCCGAGCTACACTCAAGAGCACACGATCAATGAAACCCTATGGGGAAAATCAAACTCCGACATGGTACAAGTTGCAAGCTCACCCAGCTGGCCTATGATGGGCTGTCACTAGATAGGCTTAACTGTCAACTTTCCCATGGCTGCGTCATTCTCAGCCCGAGCTACACTCAAGAGTACACGATCAATGAAGCGCTAAGGGGAAAGTAGAAATCCTGCTTCATACAAGTTGCCGAGTAAGCGATCAATGAAACCCTATGGTGAAAATCAAACTCCGGCATGATACAAGTTGCAAGATCACCCAGCTAGCCTATGATGGGTTGTCACTAGATAGGCTTAACTGTCAACTTTCCCATGGCTGCGACCTTCTCAGCCCGAGCTATACTCAAGAGTACACGATCAATGAAACCCTATGGGGAAAATCAAACTCCGACATGGTACAAGTTGCAAGATCACCCAGCTAGCCTATGATGGGCTGTCACTAGATAGGCTTAACTGTCAACTTTCCCATGGCTGCGTCATTCTCAGCCCGAGCTACACTCAAGAGTACACGATCAATGAAGCGCTAAGGGGAAAGTAGAAATCCTGCTTCATACAAGTTGCCGAGTAAGCGATCAATGAAACCCTATGGTGAAAATCAAACTCCGGCATGATACAAGTTGCAAGATCACCCAGCTAGCCCATGATGGGTTGTCACTAGATAAGCTTAACTGTCAACTTTCCTATGGCTGCGACCTTCTCAGCCCGAGCTATACTCAAGAGTACACGATCAATGAAACCCTATGGGGAAAATCAAACTCCGACATGGTACAAGTTGCAAGCTCACCCAGCTAGCCTATGATGGGCTGTCACTAGATAGGCTTAACTGTCAACTTTCCCATGGCTGCGTCATTCTCAGCCCGAGCTACACTCAAGAGTACACGATCAATGAAGCGCTAAGGGGAAAGTAGAAATCCTGCTTCATACAAGTTGCCGAGTAAGCGATCAATGAAACCCTATGGTGAAAATCAAACTCCGGCATGATACAAGTTGCAAGATCACCCAGCTAGCCTATGATGGGTTGTCACTAGATAGGCTTAACTGTCAACTTTCCCATGGCTGCGACCTTCTCAGCCCGAGCTATACTCAAGAGTACACGATCAATGAAACCCTATGGGTAAAATCAAACTCCGACATGGTACAAGTTGCAAGATCACCCAGCTAGCCTATGATGGGCTGTCACTAGATAGGCTTAACTGTCAACTTTCCCATGGCTGCGTCATTCTCAGCCCGAGCTACACTCAAGAGTACACGATCAATGAAGCGCTAAGGGGAAAGTAGAAATCCTGCTTCATACAATTTGCCGAGTAAGCGATCAATGAAACCCTATGGTGAAAATCAAACTCCGGCATGATACAAGTTGCAAGATCACCCAGCTAGCCTATGATGGGTTGTCACTAGATAGGCTTAACTGTCAACTTTCCCATGGCTGCGACCTTCTCAGCCCGAGCTATACTCAAGAGTACACGATCAATGAAACCCTATGGGGAAAATCAAACTCCGACATGGTACAAGTTGCAAGATCACCCAGCTAGCCTATGATGGGCTGTCACTAGATAGGCTTAACTGTCAACTTTCCCATGGCTGCGTCATTCTCAGCCCGAGCTACACTCAAGAGTACACGATCAATGAAGCGCTAAGGGGAAAGTAGAAATCCTGCTTCATACAATTTGCCGAGTAAGCGATCAATGAAACCCTATGGTGAAAATCAAACTCCGGCATGATACAAGTTGCAAGATCACCCAGCTAGCCTATGATGGGTTGTCACTAGATAGGCTTAACTGTCAACTTTCCCATGGCTGCGACCTTCTCAGCCCGAGCTATACTCAAGAGTACACGATCAATGAAACCCTATGGGGAAAATCAAACTCCGACATGGTACAAGTTGCAAGCTCACCCAGCTAGCCTATGATGGGCTGTCACTAGATAGGCTTAACTGTCAACTTTCCCATGGCTGCGTCATTCTCAGCCCGAGCTACACTCAAGAGTACACGATCAATGAAGCGCTAAGGGGAAAGTAGAAATCCTGCTTCATACAAGTTGCCGAGTAAGCGATCAATGAAACCCTATGGTGAAAATCAAACTCCGGCATGATACAAGTTGCAAGATCACCCAGCTAGCCTATGATGGGTTGTCACTAGATAGGCTTAACTGTCAACTTTCCCATGGCTGCGACCTTCTCAGCCCGAGCTATACTCAAGAGTACACGATCAATGAAACCCTATGGGGAAAATCAAACTCCGACATGGTACAAATTGCAAGATCACCCAGCTAGCCTATGATGGGCTGTCACTAGATAGGCTTAACTGTCAACTTTCCCATGGCTGCGTCATTCTCAGCCCGAGCTACACTCAAGAGTACACGATCAATGAAGCGCTAAGGGGAAAGTAGAAATCCTGCTTCATACAAGTTGCCGAGTAAGCGATCAATGAAACCCTATGGTGAAAATCAAACTCCGGCATGATACAAGTTGCAAGATCACCCAGCTAGCCCATGATGGGTTGTCACTAGATAAGCTTAACTGTCAACTTTCCCATGGCTGCGACCTTCTCAGCCCGAGCTATACTCAAGAGTACACGATCAATGAAACCCTATGGGGAAAATCAAACTCCGACATGGTACAAGTTGCAAGCTCACCCAGCTAGCCTATGATGGGCTGTCACTAGATAGGCTTAACTGTCAACTTTCCCATGGCTGCGTCATTCTCAGCCCGAGCTACACTCAAGAGTACACGATCAATGAAGCGCTAAGGGGAAAGTAGAAATCCTGCTTCATACAAGTTGCCGAGTAAGCGATCAATGAAACCCTATGGTGAAAATCAAACTCCGGCATGATACAAGTTGCAAGATCACCCAGCTAGCCTATGATGGGTTGTCACTAGATAGGCTTAACTGTCAACTTTCCCATGGCTGCGACCTTCTCAGCCCGAGCTATACTCAAGAGTACACGATCAATGAAACCCTATGGGGAAAATCAAACTCCGACATGGTACAAGTTGCAAGCTCACCCAGCTAGCCTATGATGGGCTGTCACTAGATAGGCTTAACTGTCAACTTTCCCATGGCTGCGTCATTCTCAGCCCGAGCTACACTCAAGAGTACACGATCAATGAAGCGCTAAGGGGAAAGTAGAAATCCTGCTTCATACAAGTTGCCGAGTAAGCGATCAATGAAACCCTATGGTGAAAATCAAACTCCGGCATGATACAAGTTGCAAGATCACCCAGCTAGCCTATGATGGGTTGTCACTAGATAGGCTTAACTGTCAACTTTCCCATGGCTGCGACCTTCTCAGCCCGAGCTATACTCAAGAGTACACGATCAATGAAACCCTATGGGGAAAATCAAACTCCGACATGGTACAAGTTGCAAGATCACCCAGCTAGCCTATGATGGGCTGTCACTAGATAGGCTTAACTGTCAACTTTCCCATGGCTGCGTCATTCTCAGCCCGAGCTACTACTCAAGAGTACACGATCAATGAAGCGCTAAGGGGAAAGTAGAAATCCTGCTTCATACAAGTTGCCGAGTAAGCGATCAATGAAACCCTATGGTGAAAATCAAACTCCGGCATGATACAAGTTGCAAGATCACCAGCTAGCCTATGATGGGTTGTCACTAGATAGGCTTAACTGTCAACTTTCCCATGGCTGCGACCTTCTCAGCCCGAGCTATACTCAAGAGTACACGATCAATGAAACCCTATGGGGAAAATCAAACTCCGACATGGTACAAGTTGCAAGATCACCCAGCTAGCCTATGATGGGCTGTCACTAGATAGGCTTAACTGTCAACTTTCCCATGGTTGCGACATTCTCAGCCCGATCTACACTCAAGAGTACACGATCAATGAAGCGCTAAGGGGAAAGTAGAAATCCTGCTTCATTCAAGTTGCCGAGCAAGCGATCAATGAAACCCTATGGTGAAAATCAAACTCCGGCACGATACAAGTTGCAAGATCACCCAGCTAGCCTATGATGGGTTGTCACTAGATAGGCTTAACTGTCAACTTTCCCATGGCTGCGACCTTCTCAGCCCGAGCTATACTCAAGAGTACACGATCAATGAAACCCTATGGGGAAAATCAAACTCCGACATGGTACAAGTTGCAAGATCACCCAGCTAGCCTATGATGGGCTGTCACTAGATAGGCTTAACTGTCAACTTTCCCATGGCTGCGTCATTCTCAGCCCGAGCTACACTCAAGAGTACACGATCAATGAAGCGCTAAGGGGAAAGTATAAATCCTGCTTCATTCAAATTGCCGAGCAAGCGATCAATGAAACCCTATGGTGAAAATCAAACTCCGGCATGATACAAGTTGCAAGATCACCCAGCTAGCCTATGATGGGTTGTCACTAGATAGGCTTAACTGTTAACTTTCACATGGCTGCGACCTTCTCAGCCCGAGCTACACTCAAGAGCACACGATCAATGAAACCCTATGGGGAAAATCAAACTCCGACATGGTACAAGTTGCAAGCTCACCCAGCTGGCCTATGATGGGCTGTCACTAGATAGGCTTAACTGTCAACTTTCCCATGGCTGCGTCATTCTCAGCCCGAGCTACACTCAAGAGTACACGATCAATGAAGCGCTAAGGGGAAAGTAGAAATCCTGCTTCATACAAGTTGCCGAGTAAGCGATCAATGAAACCCTATGGTGAAAATCAAACTCCGGCATGATACAAGTTGCAAGATCACCCAGCTAGCCTATGATGGGTTGTCACTAGATAGGCTTAACTGTCAACTTTCCCATGGCTGCGACCTTCTCAGCCCGAGCTATACTCAAGAGTACACGATCAATGAAACCCTATGGGGAAAATCAAACTCCGACATGGTACAAGTTGCAAGATCACCCAGCTAGCCTATGATGGGCTGTCACTAGATAGGCTTAACTGTCAACTTTCCCATGGTTGCGACATTCTCAGCCCGATCTACACTCAAGAGTACACGATCAATGAAGCGCTAAGGGGAAAGTAGAAATCCTGCTTCATTCAAGTTGCCGAGCAAGCGATCAATGAAACCCTATGGTGAAAATCAAACTCCGGCACGATACAAGTTGCAAGATCACCCAGCTAGCCTATGATGGGTTGTCACTAGATAGGCTTAACTGTCAACTTTCCCATGGCTGCGACCTTCTCAGCCCGAGCTATACTCAAGAGTACACGATCAATGAAACCCTATGGGGAAAATCAAACTCCGACATGGTACAAGTTGCAAGATCACCCAGCTAGCCTATGATGGGCTGTCACTAGATAGGCTTAACTGTCAACTTTCCCATGGCTGCGTCATTCTCAGCCCGAGCTACACTCAAGAGTACACGATCAATGAAGCGCTAAGGGGAAAGTATAAATCCTGCTTCATTCAAATTGCCGAGCAAGCGATCAATGAAACCCTATGGTGAAAATCAAACTCCGGCATGATACAAGTTGCAAGATCACCCAGCTAGCCTATGATGGGTTGTCACTAGATAGGCTTAACTGTTAACTTTCACATGGCTGCGACCTTCTCAGCCCGAGCTACACTCAAGAGCACACGATCAATGAAACCCTATGGGGAAAATCAAACTCCGACATGGTACAAGTTGCAAGCTCACCCAGCTGGCCTATGATGGGCTGTCACTAGATAGGCTTAACTGTCAACTTTCCCATGGCTGCGTCATTCTCAGCCCGAGCTACACTCAAGAGTACACGATCAATGAAGCGCTAAGGGGAAAGTAGAAATCCTGCTTCATACAAGTTGCCGAGTAAGCGATCAATGAAACCCTATGGTGAAAATCAAACTCCGGCATGATACAAGTTGCAAGATCACCCAGCTAGCCTATGATGGGTTGTCACTAGATAGGCTTAACTGTCAACTTTCCCATGGCTGCGACCTTCTCAGCCCGAGCTATACTCAAGAGTACACGATCAATGAAACCCTATGGGGAAAATCAAACTCCGACATGGTACAAGTTGCAAGATCACCCAGCTAGCCTATGATGGGCTGTCACTAGATAGGCTTAACTGTCAACTTTCCCATGGCTGCGTCATTCTCAGCCCGAGCTACACTCAAGAGTACACGATCAATGAAGCGCTAAGGGGAAAGTAGAAATCCTGCTTCATTCAAATTGCCGAGCAAGCGATCAATGAAACCCTATGGTGAAAATCAAACTCCGGCATGATACAAGTTGCAAGATCACCCAGCTAGCCTATGATGGGTTGTCACTAGATAGGCTTAACTGTTAACTTTCACATGGCTGCGACCTTCTCAGCCCGAGCTACACTCAAGAGCACACGATCAATGAAACCCTATGGGGAAAATCAAACTCCGACATGGTACAAGTTGCAAGCTCACCCAGCTGGCCTATGATGGGCTGTCACTAGATAGGCTTAACTGTCAACTTTCCCATGGCTGCGTCATTCTCAGCCCGAGCTACACTCAAGAGTACACGATCAATGAAGCGCTAAGGGGAAAGTAGAAATCCTGCTTCATACAAGTTGCCGAGTAAGCGATCAATGAAACCCTATGGTGAAAATCAAACTCCGGCATGATACAAGTTGCAAGATCACCCAGCTAGCCCATGATGGGTTGTCACTAGATAAGCTTAACTGTCAACTTTCCTATGGCTGCGACCTTCTCAGCCCGAGCTATACTCAAGAGTACACGATCAATGAAACCCTATGGGGAAAATCAAACTCCGACATGGTACAAGTTGCAAGCTCACCCAGCTAGCCTATGATGGGCTGTCACTAGATAGGCTTAACTGTCAACTTTCCCATGGCTGCGTCATTCTCAGCCCGAGCTACACTCAAGAGTACACGATCAATGAAGCGCTAAGGGGAAAGTAGAAATCCTGCTTCATACAAGTTGCCGAGTAAGCGATCAATGAAACCCTATGGTGAAAATCAAACTCCGGCATGATACAAGTTGCAAGATCACCCAGCTAGCCTATGATGGGTTGTCACTAGATAGGCTTAACTGTCAACTTTCCCATGGCTGCGACCTTCTCAGCCCGAGCTATACTCAAGAGTACACGATCAATGAAACCCTATGGGGAAAATCAAACTCCGACATGGTACAAGTTGCAAGATCACCCAGCTAGCCTATGATGGGCTGTCACTAGATAGGCTTAACTGTCAACTTTCCCATGGCTGCGTCATTCTCAGCCCGAGCTACACTCAAGAGTACACGATCAATGAAGCGCTAAGGGGAAAGTAGAAATCCTGCTTCATACAAGTTGCCGAGTAAGCGATCAATGAAACCCTATGGTGAAAATCAAACTCCGGCATGATACAAGTTGCAAGATCACCCAGCTAGCCTATGATGGGTTGTCACTAGATAGGCTTAACTGTCAACTTTTCCCATGGCTGCGACCTTCTCAGCCCGAGCTATACTCAAGAGTACACGATCAATGAAACCCTATGGGGAAAATCAAACTCCGACATGGTACAAGTTGCAAGATCACCCAGCTAGCCTATGATGGGCTGTCACTAGATAGGCTTAACTGTCAACTTTCCCATGGCTGCGTCATTCTCAGCCCGAGCTACACTCAAGAGTAAACGATCAATGAAGCGCTAAGGGGAAAGTAGAAATCCTGCTTCATACAAGTTGCCGAGTAAGCGATCAATGAAACCCTATGGTGAAAATCAAACTCCGGCATGATACAAGTTGCAAGATCACCCAGCTAGCCTATGATGGGTTGTCACTAGATAGGCTTAACTGTCAACTTTCCCATGGCTGCGACCTTCTCAGCCCGAGCTATACTCAAGAGTACACGATCAATGAAACCCTATGGGGAAAATCAAACTCCGACATGGTACAAGTTGCAAGATCACCCAGCTAGCCTATGATGGGCTGTCACTAGATAGGCTTAACTGTCAACTTTCCCATGGTTGCGACATTCTCAGCCCGATCTACACTCAAGAGTACACGATCAATGAAGCGCTAAGGGGAAAGTAGAAATCCTGCTTCATTCAAGTTGCCGAGCAAGCGATCAATGAAACCCTATGGTGAAAATCAAACTCCGGCACGATACAAGTTGCAAGATCACCCAGCTAGCCTATGATGGGTTGTCACTAGATAGGCTTAACTGTCAACTTTCCCATGGCTGCGACCTTCTCAGCCCGAGCTACACTCAAGAGCACACGATCAATGAAACCCTATGGGGAAAATCAAACTCCGACATGGTACAAGTTGCAAGCTCACCCAGCTGGCCTATGATGGGCTGTCACTAGATAGGCTTAACTGTCAACTTTCCCATGGCTGCGTCATTCTCAGCCCGAGCTACACTCAAGAGTACACGATCAATGAAGCGCTAAGGGGAAAGTAGAAATCCTGCTTCATACAAGTTGCCGAGTAAGCGATCAATGAAACCCTATGGTGAAAATCAAACTCCGGCATGATACAAGTTGCAAGATCACCCAGCTAGCCTATGATGGGTTGTCACTAGATAGGCTTAACTGTCAACTTTCCCATGGCTGCGACCTTCTCAGCCCGAGCTATACTCAAGAGTACACGATCAATGAAACCCTATGGGGAAAATCAAACTCCGACATGGTACAAGTTGCAAGCTCACCCAGCTAGCCTATGATGGGCTGTCACTAGATAGGCTTAACTGTCAACTTTCCCATGGCTGCGTCATTCTCAGCCCGAGCTACACTCAAGAGTACACGATCAATGAAGCGCTAAGGGGAAAGTAGAAATCCTGCTTCATACAAGTTGCCGAGTAAGCGATCAATGAAACCCTATGGTGAAAATCAAACTCCGGCATGATACAAGTTGCAAGATCACCCAGCTAGCCCATGATGGGTTGTCACTAGATAAGCTTAACTGTCAACTTTCCCATGGCTGCGACCTTCTCAGCCCGAGCTATACTCAAGAGTACACGATCAATGAAACCCTATGGGGAAAATCAAACTCCGACATGGTACAAGTTGCAAGCTCACCCAGCTAGCCTATGATGGGCTGTCACTAGATAGGCTTAACTGTCAACTTTCCCATGGCTGCGTCATTCTCAGCCCGAGCTACACTCAAGAGTACACGATCAATGAAGCGCTAAGGGGAAAGTAGAAATCCTGCTTCATACAAGTTGCCGAGTAAGCGATCAATGAAACCCTATGGTGAAAATCAAACTCCGGCATGATACAAGTTGCAAGATCACCCAGCTAGCCTATGATGGGTTGTCACTAGATAGGCTTAACTGTCAACTTTCCCATGGCTGCGACCTTCTCAGCCCGAGCTATACTCAAGAGTACACGATCAATGAAACCCTATGGGGAAAATCAAACTCCGACATGGTACAAGTTGCAAGCTCACCCAGCTAGCCTATGATGGGCTGTCACTAGATAGGCTTAACTGTCAACTTTCCCATGGCTGCGTCATTCTCAGCCCGAGCTACACTCAAGAGTACACGATCAATGAAGCGCTAAGGGGAAAGTAGAAATCCTGCTTCATACAAGTTGCCGAGTAAGCGATCAATGAAACCCTATGGTGAAAATCAAACTCCGGCATGATACAAGTTGCAAGATCACCCAGCTAGCCTATGATGGGTTGTCACTAGATAGGCTTAACTGTCAACTTTCCCATGGCTGCGACCTTCTCAGCCCGAGCTATACTCAAGAGTACACGATCAATGAAACCCTATGGGGAAAATCAAACTCCGACATGGTACAAGTTGCAAGATCACCCAGCTAGCCTATGATGGGCTGTCACTAGATAGGCTTAACTGTCAACTTTCCCATGGCTGCGTCATTCTCAGCCCGAGCTACACTCAAGAGTACACGATCAATGAAGCGCTAAGGGGAAAGTAGAAATCCTGCTTCATACAAGTTGCCGAGTAAGCGATCAATGAAACCCTATGGTGAAAATCAAACTCCGGCATGATACAAGTTGCAAGATCACCCAGCTAGCCTATGATGGGTTGTCACTAGATAGGCTTAACTGTCAACTTTCCCATGGCTGCGACCTTCTCAGCCCGAGCTATACTCAAGAGTACACGATCAATGAAACCCTATGGGGAAAATCAAACTCCGACATGGTACAAGTTGCAAGATCACCCAGCTAGCCTATGATGGGCTGTCACTAGATAGGCTTAACTGTCAACTTTTCCATGGTTGCGACATTCTCAGCCCGATCTACACTCAAGAGTACACGATCAATGAAGCGCTAAGGGGAAAGTAGAAATCCTGCTTCATTCAAGTTGCCGAGCAAGCGATCAATGAAACCCTATGGTGAAAATCAAACTCCGGCACGATACAAGTTGCAAGATCACCCAGCTAGCCTATGATGGGTTGTCACTAGATAGGCTTAACTGTCAACTTTCCCATGGCTGCGACCTTCTCAGCCCGAGCTATACTCAAGAGTACACGATCAATGAAACCCTATGGGGAAAATCAAACTCCGACATGGTACAAGTTGCAAGATCACCCAGCTAGCCTATGATGGGCTGTCACTAGATAGGCTTAACTGTCAACTTTCCCATGGCTGCGTCATTCTCAGCCCGAGCTACACTCAAGAGTACACGATCAATGAAGCGCTAAGGGGAAAGTATAAATCCTGCTTCATTCAAATTGCCGAGCAAGCGATCAATGAAACCCTATGGTGAAAATCAAACTCCGGCATGATACAAGTTGCAAGATCACCCAGCTAGCCTATGATGGGTTGTCACTAGATAGGCTTAACTGTTAACTTTCACATGGCTGCGACCTTCTCAGCCCGAGCTACACTCAAGAGCACACGATCAATGAAACCCTATGGGGAAAATCAAACTCCGACATGGTACAAGTTGCAAGCTCACCCAGCTGGCCTATGATGGGCTGTCACTAGATAGGCTTAACTGTCAACTTTCCCATGGCTGCGTCATTCTCAGCCCGAGCTACACTCAAGAGTACACGATCAATGAAGCGCTAAGGGGAAAGTAGAAATCCTGCTTCATACAAGTTGCCGAGTAAGCGATCAATGAAACCCTATGGTGAAAATCAAACTCCGGCATGATACAAGTTGCAAGATCACCCAGCTAGCCTATGATGGGTTGTCACTAGATAGGCTTAACTGTCAACTTTCCCATGGCTGCGACCTTCTCAGCCCGAGCTATACTCAAGAGTACACGATCAATGAAACCCTATGGGGAAAATCAAACTCCGACATGGTACAAGTTGCAAGATCACCCAGCTAGCCTATGATGGGCTGTCACTAGATAGGCTTAACTGTCAACTTTCCCATGGCTGCGTCATTCTCAGCCCGAGCTACACTCAAGAGTACACGATCAATGAAGCGCTAAGGGGAAAGTAGAAATCCTGCTTCATTCAAATTGCCGAGCAAGCGATCAATGAAACCCTATGGTGAAAATCAAACTCCGGCATGATACAAGTTGCAAGATCACCCAGCTAGCCTATGATGGGTTGTCACTAGATAGGCTTAACTGTTAACTTTCACATGGCTGCGACCTTCTCAGCCCGAGCTACACTCAAGAGCACACGATCAATGAAACCCTATGGGGAAAATCAAACTCCGACATGGTACAAGTTGCAAGCTCACCCAGCTGGCCTATGATGGGCTGTCACTAGATAGGCTTAACTGTCAACTTTCCCATGGCTGCGTCATTCTCAGCCCGAGCTACACTCAAGAGTACACGATCAATGAAGCGCTAAGGGGAAAGTAGAAATCCTGCTTCATACAAGTTGCCGAGTAAGCGATCAATGAAACCCTATGGTGAAAATCAAACTCCGGCATGATACAAGTTGCAAGATCACCCAGCTAGCCTATGATGGGTTGTCACTAGATAGGCTTAACTGTCAACTTTCCCATGGCTGCGACCTTCTCAGCCCGAGCTATACTCAAGAGTACACGATCAATGAAACCCTATGGGGAAAATCAAACTCCGACATGGTACAAGTTGCAAGATCACCCAGCTAGCTTATGATGGGCTGTCACTAGATAGGCTTAACTGTCAACTTTCCCATGGCTGCGTCATTCTCAGCCCGAGCTACACTCAAGAGTACACGATCAATGAAGCGCTAAGGGGAAAGTAGAAATCCTGCTTCATACAAGTTGCCGAGTAAGCGATCAATGAAACCCTATGGTGAAAATCAAACTCCGGCATGATACAAGTTGCAAGATCACCCAGCTAGCCCATGATGGGTTGTCACTAGATAAGCTTAACTGTCAACTTTCCTATGGCTGCGACCTTCTCAGCCCGAGCTATACTCAAGAGTACACGATCAATGAAACCCTATGGGGAAAATCAAACTCCGACATGGTACAAGTTGCAAGCTCACCCAGCTAGCCTATGATGGGCTGTCACTAGATAGGCTTAACTGTCAACTTTCCCATGGCTGCGTCATTCTCAGCCCGAGCTACACTCAAGAGTACACGATCAATGAAGCGCTAAGGGGAAAGTAGAAATCCTGCTTCATACAAGTTGCCGAGTAAGCGATCAATGAAACCCTATGGTGAAAATCAAACTCCGGCATGATACAAGTTGCAAGATCACCCAGCTAGCCTATGATGGGTTGTCACTAGATAGGCTTAACTGTCAACTTTCCCATGGCTGCGACCTTCTCAGCCCGAGCTATACTCAAGAGTACACGATCAATGAAACCCTATGGGGAAAATCAAACTCCGACATGGTACAAGTTGCAAGATCACCCAGCTAGCCTATGATGGGCTGTCACTAGATAGGCTTAACTGTCAACTTTCCCATGGCTGCGTCATTCTCAGCCCGAGCTACACTCAAGAGTACACGATCAATGAAGCGCTAAGGGGAAAGTAGAAATCCTGCTTCATACAAGTTGCCGAGTAAGCGATCAATGAAACCCTATGGTGAAAATCAAACTCCGGCATGATACAAGTTGCAAGATCACCCAGCTAGCCTATGATGGGTTGTCACTAGATAGGCTTAACTGTCAACTTTCCCATGGCTGCGACCTTCTCAGCCCGAGCTATACTCAAGAGCACACGATCAATGAAACCCTATGGGGAAAATCAAACTCCGACATGGTACAAGTTGCAAGATCACCCAGCTAGCCTATGATGGGCTGTCACTAGATAGGCTTAACTGTCAACTTTCCCATGGCTGCGTCATTCTCAGCCCGAGCTACACTCAAGAGTACACGATCAATGAAGCGCTAAGGGGAAAGTAGAAATCCTGCTTCATACAAGTTGCCGAGTAAGCGATCAATGAAACCCTATGGTGAAAATCAAACTCCGGCATGATACAAGTTGCAAGATCACCCAGCTAGCCTATGATGGGTTGTCACTAGATAGGCTTAACTGTCAACTTTCCCATGGCTGCGACCTTCTCAGCCCGAGCTATACTCAAGAGTACACGATCAATGAAACCCTATGGGGAAAATCAAACTCCGACATGGTACAAGTTGCAAGATCACCCAGCTAGCCTATGATGGGCTGTCACTAGATAGGCTTAACTGTCAACTTTCCCATGGCTGCGTCATTCTCAGCCCGAGCTGCACTCAAGAGTACACGATCAATGAAGCGCTAAGGGGAAAGTAGAAATCCTGCTTCATACAAGTTGCCGAGTAAGCGATCAATGAAACCCTATGGTGAAAATCAAACTCCGGCATGATACAAGTTGCAAGATCACCCAGCTAGCCCATGATGGGTTGTCACTAGATAAGCTTAACTGTCAACTTTCCCATGGCTGCGACCTTCTCAGCCCGAGCTATACTCAAGAGTACACGATCAATGAAACCCTATGGGGAAAATCAAACTCCGACATGGCACAAGTTGCAAGCTCACCCAGCTAGCCTATGATGGGCTGTCACTAGATAGGCTTAACTGTCAACTTTCCCATGGCTGCGTCATTCTCAGCCCGAGCTACACTCAAGAGTACACGATCAATGAAGCGCTAAGGGGAAAGTAGAAATCCTGCTTCATACAAGTTGCCGAGTAAGCGATCAATGAAACCCTATGGTGAAAATCAAACTCCGGCATGATACAAGTTGCAAGATCACCCAGCTAGCCTATGATGGGTTGTCACTAGATAGGCTTAACTGTCAACTTTCCCATGGCTGCGACCTTCTCAGCCCGAGCTATACTCAAGAGTACACGATCAATGAAACCCTATGGGGAAAATCAAACTCCGACATGGTACAAGTTGCAAGCTCACCCAGCTAGCCTATGATGGGCTGTCACTAGATAGGCTTAACTGTCAACTTTCCCATGGCTGCGTCATTCTCAGCCCGAGCTACACTCAAGAGTACACGATCAATGAAGCGCTAAGGGGAAAGTAGAAATCCTGCTTCATACAAGTTGCCGAGTAAGCGATCAATGAAACCCTATGGTGAAAATCAAACTCCGGCATGATACAAGTTGCAAGATCACCCAGCTAGCCTATGATGGGTTGTCACTAGATAGGCTTAACTGTCAACTTTCCCATGGCTGCGACCTTCTCAGCCCGAGCTATACTCAAGAGTACACGATCAATGAAACCCTATGGGGAAAATCAAACTCCGACATGGTACAAGTTGCAAGATCACCCAGCTAGCCTATGATGGGCTGTCACTAGATAGGCTTAACTGTCAACTTTCCCATGGCTGCGTCATTCTCAGCCCGAGCTACACTCAAGAGTACACGATCAATGAAGCGCTAAGGGGAAAGTAGAAATCCTGCTTCATACAAGTTGCCGAGTAAGCGATCAATGAAACCCTATGGTGAAAATCAAACTCCGGCATGATACAAGTTGCAAGATCACCCAGCTAGCCTATGATGGGTTGTCACTAGATAGGCTTAACTGTCAACTTTCCCATGGCTGCGACCTTCTCAGCCCGAGCTATACTCAAGAGTACACGATCAATGAAACCCTATGGGGAAAATCAAACTCCGACATGGTACAAGTTGCAAGATCACCCAGCTAGCCTATGATGGGCTGTCACTAGATAGGCTTAACTGTCAACTTTTCCATGGTTGCGACATTCTCAGCCCGATCTACACTCAAGAGTACACGATCAATGAAGCGCTAAGGGGAAAGTAGAAATCCTGCTTCATTCAAGTTGCCGAGCAAGCGATCAATGAAACCCTATGGTGAAAATCAAACTCCGGCACGATACAAGTTGCAAGATCACCCAGCTAGCCTATGATGGGTTGTCACTAGATAGGCTTAACTGTCAACTTTCCCATGGCTGCGACCTTCTCAGCCCGAGCTATACTCAAGAGTACACGATCAATGAAACCCTATGGGGAAAATCAAACTCCGACATGGTACAAGTTGCAAGATCACCCAGCTAGCCTATGATGGGCTGTCACTAGATAGGCTTAACTGTCAACTTTCCCATGGCTGCGTCATTCTCAGCCCGAGCTACACTCAAGAGTACACGATCAATGAAGCGCTAAGGGGAAAGTATAAATCCTGCTTCATTCAAATTGCCGAGCAAGCGATCAATGAAACCCTATGGTGAAAATCAAACTCCGGCATGATACAAGTTGCAAGATCACCCAGCTAGCCTATGATGGGTTGTCACTAGATAGGCTTAACTGTTAACTTTCACATGGCTGCGACCTTCTCAGCCCGAGCTACACTCAAGAGCACACGATCAATGAAACCCTATGGGGAAAATCAAACTCCGACATGGTACAAGTTGCAAGCTCACCCAGCTGGCCTATGATGGGCTGTCACTAGATAGGCTTAACTGTCAACTTTCCCATGGCTGCGTCATTCTCAGCCCGAGCTACACTCAAGAGTACACGATCAATGAAGCGCTAAGGGGAAAGTAGAAATCCTGCTTCATACAAGTTGCCGAGTAAGCGATCAATGAAACCCTATGGTGAAAATCAAACTCCGGCATGATACAAGTTGCAAGATCACCCAGCTAGCCTATGATGGGTTGTCACTAGATAGGCTTAGCTGTCAACTTTCCCATGGCTGCGACCTTCTCAGCCCGAGCTATACTCAAGAGTACACGATCAATGAAACCCTATGGGGAAAATCAAACTCCGACATGGTACAAGTTGCAAGATCACCCAGCTAGCCTATGATGGGCTGTCACTAGATAGGCTTAACTGTCAACTTTCCCATGGCTGCGTCATTCTCAGCCCGAGCTACACTCAAGAGTACACGATCAATGAAGCGCTAAGGGGAAAGTAGAAATCCTGCTTCATTCAAATTGCCGAGCAAGCGATCAATGAAACCCTATGGTGAAAATCAAACTCCGGCATGATACAAGTTGCAAGATCACCCAGCTAGCCTATGATGGGTTGTCACTAGATAGGCTTAACTGTTAACTTTCACATGGCTGCGACCTTCTCAGCCCGAGCTACACTCAAGAGCACACGATCAATGAAACCCTATGGGGAAAATCAAACTCCGACATGGTACAAGTTGCAAGCTCACCCAGCTGGCCTATGATGGGCTGTCACTAGATAGGCTTAACTGTCAACTTTCCCATGGCTGCGTCATTCTCAGCCCGAGCTACACTCAAGAGTACACGATCAATGAAGCGCTAAGGGGAAAGTAGAAATCCTGCTTCATACAAGTTGCCGAGTAAGCGATCAATGAAACCCTATGGTGAAAATCAAACTCCGGCATGATACAAGTTGCAAGATCACCCAGCTAGCCTATGATGGGTTGTCACTAGATAGGCTTAACTGTCAACTTTCCCATGGCTGCGACCTTCTCAGCCCGAGCTATACTCAAGAGTACACGATCAATGAAACCCTATGGGGAAAATCAAACTCCGACATGGTACAAGTTGCAAGATCACCCAGCTAGCCTATGATGGGCTGTCACTAGATAGGCTTAACTGTCAACTTTCCCATGGCTGCGTCATTCTCAGCCCGAGCTACACTCAAGAGTACACGATCAATGAAGCGCTAAGGGGAAAGTAGAAATCCTGCTTCATACAAGTTGCCGAGTAAGCGATCAATGAAACCCTATGGTGAAAATCAAACTCCGGCATGATACAAGTTGCAAGATCACCCAGCTAGCCCATGATGGGTTGTCACTAGATAAGCTTAACTGTCAACTTTCCTATGGCTGCGACCTTCTCAGCCCGAGCTATACTCAAGAGTACACGATCAATGAAACCCTATGGGGAAAATCAAACTCCGACATGGTACAAGTTGCAAGCTCACCCAGCTAGCCTATGATGGGCTGTCACTAGATAGGCTTAACTGTCAACTTTCCCATGGCTGCGTCATTCTCAGCCCGAGCTACACTCAAGAGTACACGATCAATGAAGCGCTAAGGGGAAAGTAGAAATCCTGCTTCATACAAGTTGCCGAGTAAGCGATCAATGAAACCCTATGGTGAAAATCAAACTCCGGCATGATACAAGTTGCAAGATCACCCAGCTAGCCTATGATGGGTTGTCACTAGATAGGCTTAACTGTCAACTTTCCCATGGCTGCGACCTTCTCAGCCCGAGCTATACTCAAGAGTACACGATCAATGAAACCCTATGGGGAAAATCAAACTCCGACATGGTACAAGTTGCAAGATCACCCAGCTAGCCTATGATGGGCTGTCACTAGATAGGCTTAACTGTCAACTTTCCCATGGCTGCGTCATTCTCAGCCCGAGCTACACTCAAGAGTACACGATCAATGAAGCGCTAAGGGGAAAGTAGAAATCCTGCTTCATACAAGTTGCCGAGTAAGCGATCAATGAAACCCTATGGTGAAAATCAAACTCCGGCATGATACAAGTTGCAAGATCACCCAGCTAGCCTATGATGGGTTGTCACTAGATAGGCTTAACTGTCAACTTTCCCATGGCTGCGACCTTCTCAGCCCGAGCTATACTCAAGAGTACACGATCAATGAAACCCTATGGGGAAAATCAAACTCCGACATGGTACAAGTTGCAAGATCACCCAGCTAGCCTATGATGGGTTGTCACTAGATAGGCTTAACTGTTAACTTTCACATGGCTGCGACCTTCTCAGCCCGAGCTACACTCAAGAGCACACGATCAATGAAACCCTATGGGGAAAATCAAACTCCAACATGGTACAAGTTGCAAGCTCACCCAGCTGGCCTATGATGGGCTGTCACTAGATAGGCTTAACTGTCAACTTTCCCATGGCTGCGTCATTCTCAGCCCGAGCTACACTCAAGAGTACACGATCAATGAAGCGCTAAGGGGAAAGTAGAAATCCTGCTTCATACAAGTTGCCGAGTAAGCGATCAATGAAACCCTATGGTGAAAATCAAACTCCGGCATGATACAAGTTGCAAGATCACCCAGCTAGCCTATGATGGGTTGTCACTAGATAGGCTTAACTGTCAACTTTCCCATGGCTGCGACCTTCTCAGCCCGAGCTATACTCAAGAGTACACGATCAATGAAACCCTATGGGGAAAATCAAACTCCGACATGGTACAAGTTGCAAGATCACCCAGCTAGCCTATGATGGGCTGTCACTAGATAGGCTTAACTGTCAACTTTCCCATGGCTGCGTCATTCTCAGCCCGAGCTACACTCAAGAGTACACGATCAATGAAGCGCTAAGGGGAAAGTAGAAATCCTGCTTCATACAAGTTGCCGAGTAAGCGATCAATGAAACCCTATGGTGAAAATCAAACTCCGGCATGATACAAGTTGCAAGATCACCCAGCTAGCCTATGATGGGTTGTCACTAGATAGGCTTAACTGTCAACTTTCCCATGGCTGCGACCTTCTCAGCCCGAGCTATACTCAAGAGTACACGATCAATGAAACCCTATGGGGAAAATCAAACTCCGACATGGTACAAGTTGCAAGATCACCCAGCTAGCCTATGATGGGCTGTCACTAGATAGGCTTAACTGTCAACTTTCCCATGGCTGCGTCATTCTCAGCCCGAGCTGCACTCAAGAGTACACGATCAATGAAGCGCTAAGGGGAAAGTAGAAATCCTGCTTCATACAAGTTGCCGAGTAAGCGATCAATGAAACCCTATGGTGAAAATCAAACTCCGGCATGATACAAGTTGCAAGATCACCCAGCTAGCCCATGATGGGTTGTCACTAGATAAGCTTAACTGTCAACTTTCCCATGGCTGCGACCTTCTCAGCCCGAGCTATACTCAAGAGTACACGATCAATGAAACCCTATGGGGAAAATCAAACTCCGACATGGCACAAGTTGCAAGCTCACCCAGCTAGCCTATGATGGGCTGTCACTAGATAGGCTTAACTGTCAACTTTCCCATGGCTGCGTCATTCTCAGCCCGAGCTACACTCAAGAGTACACGATCAATGAAGCGCTAAGGGGAAAGTAGAAATCCTGCTTCATACAAGTTGCCGAGTAAGCGATCAATGAAACCCTATGGTGAAAATCAAACTCCGGCATGATACAAGTTGCAAGATCACCCAGCTAGCCTATGATGGGTTGTCACTAGATAGGCTTAACTGTCAACTTTCCCATGGCTGCGACCTTCTCAGCCCGAGCTATACTCAAGAGTACACGATCAATGAAACCCTATGGGGAAAATCAAACTCCGACATGGTACAAGTTGCAAGATCACCCAGCTAGCCTATGATGGGCTGTCACTAGATAGGCTTAACTGTCAACTTTCCCATGGCTGCGTCATTCTCAGCCCGAGCTACACTCAAGAGTACACGATCAATGAAGCGCTAAGGGGAAAGTAGAAATCCTGCTTCATTCAAATTGCCGAGCAAGCGATCAATGAAACCCTATGGTGAAAATCAAACTCCGGCATGATACAAGTTGCAAGATCACCCAGCTAGCCTATGATGGGTTGTCACTAGATAGGCTTAACTGTTAACTTTCACATGGCTGCGACCTTCTCAGCCCGAGCTACACTCAAGAGCACACGATCAATGAAACCCTATGGGGAAAATCAAACTCCAACATGGTACAAGTTGCAAGCTCACCCAGCTGGCCTATGATGGGCTGTCACTAGATAGGCTTAACTGTCAACTTTCCCATGGCTGCGTCATTCTCAGCCCGAGCTACACTCAAGAGTACACGATCAATGAAGCGCTAAGGGGAAAGTAGAAATCCTGCTTCATACAAGTTGCCGAGTAAGCGATCAATGAAACCCTATGGTGAAAATCAAACTCCGGCATGATACAAGTTGCAAGATCACCCAGCTAGCCTATGATGGGTTGTCACTAGATAGGCTTAACTGTCAACTTTCCCATGGCTGCGACCTTCTCAGCCCGAGCTATACTCAAGAGTACACGATCAATGAAACCCTATGGGGAAAATCAAACTCCGACATGGTACAAGTTGCAAGATCACCCAGCTAGCCTATGATGGGCTGTCACTAGATAGGCTTAACTGTCAACTTTCCCATGGCTGCGTCATTCTCAGCCCGAGCTACACTCAAGAGTAAACGATCAATGAAGCGCTAAGGGGAAAGTAGAAATCCTGCTTCATACAAGTTGCCGAGTAAGCGATCAATGAAACCCTATGGTGAAAATCAAACTCCGGCATGATACAAGTTGCAAGATCACCCAGCTAGCCTATGATGGGTTGTCACTAGATAGGCTTAACTGTCAACTTTCCCATGGCTGCGACCTTCTCAGCCCGAGCTATACTCAAGAGTACACGATCAATGAAACCCTATGGGGAAAATCAAACTCCGACATGGTACAAGTTGCAAGATCACCCAGCTAGCCTATGATGGGCTGTCACTAGATAGGCTTAACTGTCAACTTTCCCATGGTTGCGACATTCTCAGCCCGATCTACACTCAAGAGTACACGATCAATGAAGCGCTAAGGGGAAAGTAGAAATCCTGCTTCATTCAAGTTGCCGAGCAAGCGATCAATGAAACCCTATGGTGAAAATCAAACTCCGGCACGATACAAGTTGCAAGATCACCCAGCTAGCCTATGATGGGTTGTCACTAGATAGGCTTAACTGTCAACTTTCCCATGGCTGCGACCTTCTCAGCCCGAGCTACACTCAAGAGCACACGATCAATGAAACCCTATGGGGAAAATCAAACTCCGACATGGTACAAGTTGCAAGCTCACCCAGCTGGCCTATGATGGGCTGTCACTAGATAGGCTTAACTGTCAACTTTCCCATGGCTGCGTCATTCTCAGCCCGAGCTACACTCAAGAGTACACGATCAATGAAGCGCTAAGGGGAAAGTAGAAATCCTGCTTCATACAAGTTGCCGAGTAAGCGATCAATGAAACCCTATGGTGAAAATCAAACTCCGGCATGATACAAGTTGCAAGATCACCCAGCTAGCCTATGATGGGTTGTCACTAGATAGGCTTAACTGTCAACTTTCCCATGGCTGCGACCTTCTCAGCCCGAGCTATACTCAAGAGTACACGATCAATGAAACCCTATGGGGAAAATCAAACTCCGACATGGTACAAGTTGCAAGCTCACCCAGCTAGCCTATGATGGGCTGTCACTAGATAGGCTTAACTGTCAACTTTCCCATGGCTGCGTCATTCTCAGCCCGAGCTACACTCAAGAGTACACGATCAATGAAGCGCTAAGGGGAAAGTAGAAATCCTGCTTCATACAAGTTGCCGAGTAAGCGATCAATGAAACCCTATGGTGAAAATCAAACTCCGGCATGATACAAGTTGCAAGATCACCCAGCTAGCCTATGATGGGTTGTCACTAGATAGGCTTAACTGTCAACTTTCCCATGGCTGCGACCTTCTCAGCCCGAGCTATACTCAAGAGTACACGATCAATGAAACCCTATGGGGAAAATCAAACTCCGACATGGTACAAATTGCAAGATCACCCAGCTAGCCTATGATGGGCTGTCACTAGATAGGCTTAACTGTCAACTTTCCCATGGCTGCGTCATTCTCAGCCCGAGCTACACTCAAGAGTACACGATCAATGAAGCGCTAAGGGGAAAGTAGAAATCCTGCTTCATACAAGTTGCCGAGTAAGCGATCAATGAAACCCTATGGTGAAAATCAAACTCCGGCATGATACAAGTTGCAAGATCACCCAGCTAGCCCATGATGGGTTGTCACTAGATAAGCTTAACTGTCAACTTTCCCATGGCTGCGACCTTCTCAGCCCGAGCTATACTCAAGAGTACACGATCAATGAAACCCTATGGGGAAAATCAAACTCCGACATGGTACAAGTTGCAAGCTCACCCAGCTAGCCTATGATGGGCTGTCACTAGATAGGCTTAACTGTCAACTTTCCCATGGCTGCGTCATTCTCAGCCCGAGCTACACTCAAGAGTACACGATCAATGAAGCGCTAAGGGGAAAGTAGAAATCCTGCTTCATACAAGTTGCCGAGTAAGCGATCAATGAAACCCTATGGTGAAAATCAAACTCCGGCATGATACAAGTTGCAAGATCACCCAGCTAGCCTATGATGGGTTGTCACTAGATAGGCTTAACTGTCAACTTTCCCATGGCTGCGACCTTCTCAGCCCGAGCTATACTCAAGAGTACACGATCAATGAAACCCTATGGGGAAAATCAAACTCCGACATGGTACAAGTTGCAAGCTCACCCAGCTAGCCTATGATGGGCTGTCACTAGATAGGCTTAACTGTCAACTTTCCCATGGCTGCGTCATTCTCAGCCCGAGCTACACTCAAGAGTACACGATCAATGAAGCGCTAAGGGGAAAGTAGAAATCCTGCTTCATACAAGTTGCCGAGTAAGCGATCAATGAAACCCTATGGTGAAAATCAAACTCCGGCATGATACAAGTTGCAAGATCACCCAGCTAGCCTATGATGGGTTGTCACTAGATAGGCTTAACTGTCAACTTTCCCATGGCTGCGACCTTCTCAGCCCGAGCTATACTCAAGAGTACACGATCAATGAAACCCTATGGGGAAAATCAAACTCCGACATGGTACAAGTTGCAAGATCACCCAGCTAGCCTATGATGGGCTGTCACTAGATAGGCTTAACTGTCAACTTTCCCATGGCTGCGTCATTCTCAGCCCGAGCTACACTCAAGAGTACACGATCAATGAAGCGCTAAGGGGAAAGTAGAAATCCTGCTTCATACAAGTTGCCGAGTAAGCGATCAATGAAACCCTATGGTGAAAATCAAACTCCGGCATGATACAAGTTGCAAGATCACCCAGCTAGCCTATGATGGGTTGTCACTAGATAGGCTTAACTGTCAACTTTCCCATGGCTGCGACCTTCTCAGCCCGAGCTATACTCAAGAGTACACGATCAATGAAACCCTATGGGGAAAATCAAACTCCGACATGGTACAAGTTGCAAGATCACCCAGCTAGCCTATGATGGGCTGTCACTAGATAGGCTTAACTGTCAACTTTCCCATGGTTGCGACATTCTCAGCCCGATCTACACTCAAGAGTACACGATCAATGAAGCGCTAAGGGGAAAGTAGAAATCCTGCTTCATTCAAGTTGCCGAGCAAGCGATCAATGAAACCCTATGGTGAAAATCAAACTCCGGCACGATACAAGTTGCAAGATCACCCAGCTAGCCTATGATGGGTTGTCACTAGATAGGCTTAACTGTCAACTTTCCCATGGCTGCGACCTTCTCAGCCCGAGCTATACTCAAGAGTACACGATCAATGAAACCCTATGGGGAAAATCAAACTCCGACATGGTACAAGTTGCAAGATCACCCAGCTAGCCTATGATGGGCTGTCACTAGATAGGCTTAACTGTCAACTTTCCCATGGCTGCGTCATTCTCAGCCCGAGCTACACTCAAGAGTACACGATCAATGAAGCGCTAAGGGGAAAGTATAAATCCTGCTTCATTCAAATTGCCGAGCAAGCGATCAATGAAACCCTATGGTGAAAATCAAACTCCGGCATGATACAAGTTGCAAGATCACCCAGCTAGCCTATGATGGGTTGTCACTAGATAGGCTTAACTGTTAACTTTCACATGGCTGCGACCTTCTCAGCCCGAGCTACACTCAAGAGCACACGATCAATGAAACCCTATGGGGAAAATCAAACTCCGACATGGTACAAGTTGCAAGCTCACCCAGCTGGCCTATGATGGGCTGTCACTAGATAGGCTTAACTGTCAACTTTCCCATGGCTGCGTCATTCTCAGCCCGAGCTACACTCAAGAGTACACGATCAATGAAGCGCTAAGGGGAAAGTAGAAATCCTGCTTCATACAAGTTGCCGAGTAAGCGATCAATGAAACCCTATGGTGAAAATCAAACTCCGGCATGATACAAGTTGCAAGATCACCCAGCTAGCCTATGATGGGTTGTCACTAGATAGGCTTAACTGTCAACTTTCCCATGGCTGCGACCTTCTCAGCCCGAGCTATACTCAAGAGTACACGATCAATGAAACCCTATGGGGAAAATCAAACTCCGACATGGTACAAGTTGCAAGATCACCCAGCTAGCCTATGATGGGCTGTCACTAGATAGGCTTAACTGTCAACTTTCCCATGGCTGCGTCATTCTCAGCCCGAGCTACACTCAAGAGTACACGATCAATGAAGCGCTAAGGGGAAAGTAGAAATCCTGCTTCATACAAGTTGCCGAGTAAGCGATCAATGAAACCCTATGGTGAAAATCAAACTCCGGCATGATACAAGTTGCAAGATCACCCAGCTAGCCCATGATGGGTTGTCACTAGATAAGCTTAACTGTCAACTTTCCTATGGCTGCGACCTTCTCAGCCCGAGCTATACTCAAGAGTACACGATCAATGAAACCCTATGGGGAAAATCAAACTCCGACATGGTACAAGTTGCAAGCTCACCCAGCTAGCCTATGATGGGCTGTCACTAGATAGGCTTAACTGTCAACTTTCCCATGGCTGCGTCATTCTCAGCCCGAGCTACACTCAAGAGTACACGATCAATGAAGCGCTAAGGGGAAAGTAGAAATCCTGCTTCATACAAGTTGCCGAGTAAGCGATCAATGAAACCCTATGGTGAAAATCAAACTCCGGCATGATACAAGTTGCAAGATCACCCAGCTAGCCTATGATGGGTTGTCACTAGATAGGCTTAACTGTCAACTTTCCCATGGCTGCGACCTTCTCAGCCCGAGCTATACTCAAGAGTACACGATCAATGAAACCCTATGGGGAAAATCAAACTCCGACATGGTACAAGTTGCAAGATCACCCAGCTAGCCTATGATGGGCTGTCACTAGATAGGCTTAACTGTCAACTTTCCCATGGCTGCGTCATTCTCAGCCCGAGCTACACTCAAGAGTACACGATCAATGAAGCGCTAAGGGGAAAGTAGAAATCCTGCTTCATACAATTTGCCGAGTAAGCGATCAATGAAACCCTATGGTGAAAATCAAACTCCGGCATGATACAAGTTGCAAGATCACCCAGCTAGCCTATGATGGGTTGTCACTAGATAGGCTTAACTGTCAACTTTCCCATGGCTGCGACCTTCTCAGCCCGAGCTATACTCAAGAGTACACGATCAATGAAACCCTATGGGGAAAATCAAACTCCGACATGGTACAAGTTGCAAGATCACCCAGCTAGCCTATGATGGGCTGTCACTAGATAGGCTTAACTGTCAACTTTCCCATGGCTGCGTCATTCTCAGCCCGAGCTACACTCAAGAGTACACGATCAATGAAGCGCTAAGGGGAAAGTAGAAATCCTGCTTCATACAATTTGCCGAGTAAGCGATCAATGAAACCCTATGGTGAAAATCAAACTCCGGCATGATACAAGTTGCAAGATCACCCAGCTAGCCTATGATGGGTTGTCACTAGATAGGCTTAACTGTCAACTTTCCCATGGCTGCGACCTTCTCAGCCCGAGCTATACTCAAGAGTACACGATCAATGAAACCCTATGGGGAAAATCAAACTCCGACATGGTACAAGTTGCAAGCTCACCCAGCTAGCCTATGATGGGCTGTCACTAGATAGGCTTAACTGTCAACTTTCCCATGGCTGCGTCATTCTCAGCCCGAGCTACACTCAAGAGTACACGATCAATGAAGCGCTAAGGGGAAAGTAGAAATCCTGCTTCATACAAGTTGCCGAGTAAGCGATCAATGAAACCCTATGGTGAAAATCAAACTCCGGCATGATACAAGTTGCAAGATCACCCAGCTAGCCTATGATGGGTTGTCACTAGATAGGCTTAACTGTCAACTTTCCCATGGCTGCGACCTTCTCAGCCCGAGCTATACTCAAGAGTACACGATCAATGAAACCCTATGGGGAAAATCAAACTCCGACATGGTACAAATTGCAAGATCACCCAGCTAGCCTATGATGGGCTGTCACTAGATAGGCTTAACTGTCAACTTTCCCATGGCTGCGTCATTCTCAGCCCGAGCTACACTCAAGAGTACACGATCAATGAAGCGCTAAGGGGAAAGTAGAAATCCTGCTTCATACAAGTTGCCGAGTAAGCGATCAATGAAACCCTATGGTGAAAATCAAACTCCGGCATGATACAAGTTGCAAGATCACCCAGCTAGCCCATGATGGGTTGTCACTAGATAAGCTTAACTGTCAACTTTCCCATGGCTGCGACCTTCTCAGCCCGAGCTATACTCAAGAGTACACGATCAATGAAACCCTATGGGGAAAATCAAACTCCGACATGGTACAAGTTGCAAGCTCACCCAGCTAGCCTATGATGGGCTGTCACTAGATAGGCTTAACTGTCAACTTTCCCATGGCTGCGTCATTCTCAGCCCGAGCTACACTCAAGAGTACACGATCAATGAAGCGCTAAGGGGAAAGTAGAAATCCTGCTTCATACAAGTTGCCGAGTAAGCGATCAATGAAACCCTATGGTGAAAATCAAACTCCGGCATGATACAAGTTGCAAGATCACCCAGCTAGCCTATGATGGGTTGTCACTAGATAGGCTTAACTGTCAACTTTCCCATGGCTGCGACCTTCTCAGCCCGAGCTATACTCAAGAGTACACGATCAATGAAACCCTATGGGGAAAATCAAACTCCGACATGGTACAAGTTGCAAGCTCACCCAGCTAGCCTATGATGGGCTGTCACTAGATAGGCTTAACTGTCAACTTTCCCATGGCTGCGTCATTCTCAGCCCGAGCTACACTCAAGAGTACACGATCAATGAAGCGCTAAGGGGAAAGTAGAAATCCTGCTTCATACAAGTTGCCGAGTAAGCGATCAATGAAACCCTATGGTGAAAATCAAACTCCGGCATGATACAAGTTGCAAGATCACCCAGCTAGCCTATGATGGGTTGTCACTAGATAGGCTTAACTGTCAACTTTCCCATGGCTGCGACCTTCTCAGCCCGAGCTATACTCAAGAGTACACGATCAATGAAACCCTATGGGGAAAATCAAACTCCGACATGGTACAAGTTGCAAGATCACCCAGCTAGCCTATGATGGGCTGTCACTAGATAGGCTTAACTGTCAACTTTCCCATGGCTGCGTCATTCTCAGCCCGAGCTACACTCAAGAGTACACGATCAATGAAGCGCTAAGGGGAAAGTAGAAATCCTGCTTCATACAAGTTGCCGAGTAAGCGATCAATGAAACCCTATGGTGAAAATCAAACTCCGGCATGATACAAGTTGCAAGATCACCCAGCTAGCCTATGATGGGTTGTCACTAGATAGGCTTAACTGTCAACTTTCCCATGGCTGCGACCTTCTCAGCCCGAGCTATACTCAAGAGTACACGATCAATGAAACCCTATGGGGAAAATCAAACTCCGACATGGTACAAGTTGCAAGATCACCCAGCTAGCCTATGATGGGCTGTCACTAGATAGGCTTAACTGTCAACTTTCCCATGGTTGCGACATTCTCAGCCCGATCTACACTCAAGAGTACACGATCAATGAAGCGCTAAGGGGAAAGTAGAAATCCTGCTTCATTCAAGTTGCCGAGCAAGCGATCAATGAAACCCTATGGTGAAAATCAAACTCCGGCACGATACAAGTTGCAAGATCACCCAGCTAGCCTATGATGGGTTGTCACTAGATAGGCTTAACTGTCAACTTTCCCATGGCTGCGACCTTCTCAGCCCGAGCTATACTCAAGAGTACACGATCAATGAAACCCTATGGGGAAAATCAAACTCCGACATGGTACAAGTTGCAAGATCACCCAGCTAGCCTATGATGGGCTGTCACTAGATAGGCTTAACTGTCAACTTTCCCATGGCTGCGTCATTCTCAGCCCGAGCTACACTCAAGAGTACACGATCAATGAAGCGCTAAGGGGAAAGTATAAATCCTGCTTCATTCAAATTGCCGAGCAAGCGATCAATGAAACCCTATGGTGAAAATCAAACTCCGGCATGATACAAGTTGCAAGATCACCCAGCTAGCCTATGATGGGTTGTCACTAGATAGGCTTAACTGTTAACTTTCACATGGCTGCGACCTTCTCAGCCCGAGCTACACTCAAGAGCACACGATCAATGAAACCCTATGGGGAAAATCAAACTCCGACATGGTACAAGTTGCAAGCTCACCCAGCTGGCCTATGATGGGCTGTCACTAGATAGGCTTAACTGTCAACTTTCCCATGGCTGCGTCATTCTCAGCCCGAGCTACACTCAAGAGTACACGATCAATGAAGCGCTAAGGGGAAAGTAGAAATCCTGCTTCATACAAGTTGCCGAGTAAGCGATCAATGAAACCCTATGGTGAAAATCAAACTCCGGCATGATACAAGTTGCAAGATCACCCAGCTAGCCTATGATGGGTTGTCACTAGATAGGCTTAACTGTCAACTTTCCCATGGCTGCGACCTTCTCAGCCCGAGCTATACTCAAGAGTACACGATCAATGAAACCCTATGGGGAAAATCAAACTCCGACATGGTACAAGTTGCAAGATCACCCAGCTAGCCTATGATGGGCTGTCACTAGATAGGCTTAACTGTCAACTTTCCCATGGCTGCGTCATTCTCAGCCCGAGCTACACTCAAGAGTAAACGATCAATGAAGCGCTAAGGGGAAAGTAGAAATCCTGCTTCATACAAGTTGCCGAGTAAGCGATCAATGAAACCCTATGGTGAAAATCAAACTCCGGCATGATACAAGTTGCAAGATCACCCAGCTAGCCTATGATGGGTTGTCACTAGATAGGCTTAACTGTCAACTTTCCCATGGCTGCGACCTTCTCAGCCCGAGCTATACTCAAGAGTACACGATCAATGAAACCCTATGGGGAAAATCAAACTCCGACATGGTACAAGTTGCAAGATCACCCAGCTAGCCTATGATGGGCTGTCACTAGATAGGCTTAACTGTCAACTTTCCCATGGTTGCGACATTCTCAGCCCGATCTACACTCAAGAGTACACGATCAATGAAGCGCTAAGGGGAAAGTAGAAATCCTGCTTCATTCAAGTTGCCGAGCAAGCGATCAATGAAACCCTATGGTGAAAATCAAACTCCGGCACGATACAAGTTGCAAGATCACCCAGCTAGCCTATGATGGGTTGTCACTAGATAGGCTTAACTGTCAACTTTCCCATGGCTGCGACCTTCTCAGCCCGAGCTACACTCAAGAGCACACGATCAATGAAACCCTATGGGGAAAATCAAACTCCGACATGGTACAAGTTGCAAGCTCACCCAGCTGGCCTATGATGGGCTGTCACTAGATAGGCTTAACTGTCAACTTTCCCATGGCTGCGTCATTCTCAGCCCGAGCTACACTCAAGAGTACACGATCAATGAAGCGCTAAGGGGAAAGTAGAAATCCTGCTTCATACAAGTTGCCGAGTAAGCGATCAATGAAACCCTATGGTGAAAATCAAACTCCGGCATGATACAAGTTGCAAGATCACCCAGCTAGCCTATGATGGGTTGTCACTAGATAGGCTTAACTGTCAACTTTCCCATGGCTGCGACCTTCTCAGCCCGAGCTATACTCAAGAGTACACGATCAATGAAACCCTATGGGGAAAATCAAACTCCGACATGGTACAAATTGCAAGATCACCCAGCTAGCCTATGATGGGCTGTCACTAGATAGGCTTAACTGTCAACTTTCCCATGGCTGCGTCATTCTCAGCCCGAGCTACACTCAAGAGTACACGATCAATGAAGCGCTAAGGGGAAAGTAGAAATCCTGCTTCATACAAGTTGCCGAGTAAGCGATCAATGAAACCCTATGGTGAAAATCAAACTCCGGCATGATACAAGTTGCAAGATCACCCAGCTAGCCCATGATGGGTTGTCACTAGATAAGCTTAACTGTCAACTTTCCCATGGCTGCGACCTTCTCAGCCCGAGCTATACTCAAGAGTACACGATCAATGAAACCCTATGGGGAAAATCAAACTCCGACATGGTACAAGTTGCAAGCTCACCCAGCTAGCCTATGATGGGCTGTCACTAGATAGGCTTAACTGTCAACTTTCCCATGGCTGCGTCATTCTCAGCCCGAGCTACACTCAAGAGTACACGATCAATGAAGCGCTAAGGGGAAAGTAGAAATCCTGCTTCATACAAGTTGCCGAGTAAGCGATCAATGAAACCCTATGGTGAAAATCAAACTCCGGCATGATACAAGTTGCAAGATCACCCAGCTAGCCTATGATGGGTTGTCACTAGATAGGCTTAACTGTCAACTTTCCCATGGCTGCGACCTTCTCAGCCCGAGCTATACTCAAGAGTACACGATCAATGAAACCCTATGGGGAAAATCAAACTCCGACATGGTACAAGTTGCAAGCTCACCCAGCTAGCCTATGATGGGCTGTCACTAGATAGGCTTAACTGTCAACTTTCCCATGGCTGCGTCATTCTCAGCCCGAGCTACACTCAAGAGTACACGATCAATGAAGCGCTAAGGGGAAAGTAGAAATCCTGCTTCACACAAGTTGCCGAGTAAGCGATCAATGAAACCCTATGGTGAAAATCAAACTCCGGCATGATACAAGTTGCAAGATCACCCAGCTAGCCTATGATGGGTTGTCACTAGATAGGCTTAACTGTCAACTTTCCCATGGCTGCGACCTTCTCAGCCCGAGCTATACTCAAGAGTACACGATCAATGAAACCCTATGGGGAAAATCAAACTCCGACATGGTACAAGTTGCAAGATCACCCAGCTAGCCTATGATGGGCTGTCACTAGATAGGCTTAACTGTCAACTTTCCCATGGCTGCGTCATTCTCAGCCCGAGCTACACTCAAGAGTACACGATCAATGAAGCGCTAAGGGGAAAGTAGAAATCCTGCTTCATACAAGTTGCCGAGTAAGCGATCAATGAAACCCTATGGTGAAAATCAAACTCCGGCATGATACAAGTTGCAAGATCACCCAGCTAGCCCATGATGGGTTGTCACTAGATAAGCTTAACTGTCAACTTTCCTATGGCTGCGACCTTCTCAGCCCGAGCTATACTCAAGAGTACACGATCAATGAAACCCTATGGGGAAAATCAAACTCCGACATGGTACAAGTTGCAAGCTCACCCAGCTAGCCTATGATGGGCTGTCACTAGATAGGCTTAACTGTCAACTTTCCCATGGCTGCGTCATTCTCAGCCCGAGCTACACTCAAGAGTACACGATCAATGAAGCGCTAAGGGGAAAGTAGAAATCCTGCTTCATACAAGTTGCCGAGTAAGCGATCAATGAAACCCTATGGTGAAAATCAAACTCCGGCATGATACAAGTTGCAAGATCACCCAGCTAGCCTATGATGGGTTGTCACTAGATAGGCTTAACTGTCAACTTTCCCATGGCTGCGACCTTCTCAGCCCGAGCTATACTCAAGAGTACACGATCAATGAAACCCTATGGGGAAAATCAAACTCCGACATGGTACAAGTTGCAAGATCACCCAGCTAGCCTATGATGGGCTGTCACTAGATAGGCTTAACTGTCAACTTTCCCATGGCTGCGTCATTCTCAGCCCGTGCTACACTCAAGAGTACACGATCAATGAAGCGCTAAGGGGAAAGTAGAAATCCTGCTTCATACAAGTTGCCGAGTAAGCGATCAATGAAACCCTATGGTGAAAATCAAACTCCGGCATGATACAAGTTGCAAGATCACCCAGCTAGCCTATGATGGGTTGTCACTAGATAGGCTTAACTGTCAACTTTCCCATGGCTGCGACCTTCTCAGCCCGAGCTATACTCAAGAGTACACGATCAATGAAACCCTATGGGGAAAATCAAACTCCGACATGGTACAAGTTGCAAGATCACCCAGCTAGCCTATGATGGGCTGTCACTAGATAGGCTTAACTGTCAACTTTCCCATGGTTGCGACATTCTCAGCCCGATCTACACTCAAGAGTACACGATCAATGAAGCGCTAAGGGGAAAGTAGAAATCCTGCTTCCTTCAAGTTGCCGAGCAAGCGATCAATGAAACCCTATGGTGAAAATCAAACTCCGGCACGATACAAGTTGCAAGATCACCCAGCTAGCCCATGATGGGTTGTCACTAGATAGGCTTAACTGTCAACTTTCCCATGGCTGCGACCTTCTCAGCCCGAGCTATACTCAAGAGTACACGATCAATGAAACCCTATGGGGAAAATCAAACTCCGACATGGTACAAGTTGCAAGATCACCCAGCTAGCCTATGATGGGCTGTCACTAGATAGGCTTAACTGTCAACTTTCCCATGGCTGCGTCATTCTCAGCCCGAGCTACACTCAAGAGTACACGATCAATGAAGCGCTAAGGGGAAAGTAGAAATCCTGCTTCATACAAGTTGCCGAGTAAGCGATCAATGAAACCCTATGGTGAAAATCAAACTCCGGCATGATACAAGTTGCAAGATCACCCAGCTAGCCCATGATGGGTTGTCACTAGATAAGCTTAACTGTCAACTTTCCTATGGCTGCGACCTTCTCAGCCCGAGCTATACTCAAGAGTACACGATCAATGAAACCCTATGGGGAAAATCAAACTCCGACATGGTACAAGTTGCAAGCTCACCCAGCTAGCCTATGATGGGCTGTCACTAGATAGGCTTAACTGTCAACTTTCCCATGGCTGCGTCATTCTCAGCCCGAGCTACACTCAAGAGTACACGATCAATGAAGCGCTAAGGGGAAAGTAGAAATCCTGCTTCATACAAGTTGCCGAGTAAGCGATCAATGAAACCCTATGGTGAAAATCAAACTCCGGCATGATACAAGTTGCAAGATCACCCAGCTAGCCTATGATGGGTTGTCACTAGATAGGCTTAACTGTCAACTTTCCCATGGCTGCGACCTTCTCAGCCCGAGCTATACTCAAGAGTACACGATCAATGAAACCCTATGGGGAAAATCAAACTCCGACATGGTACAAGTTGCAAGATCACCCAGCTAGCCTATGATGGGCTGTCACTAGATAGGCTTAACTGTCAACTTTCCCATGGCTGCGTCATTCTCAGCCCGAGCTACACTCAAGAGTACACGATCAATGAAGCGCTAAGGGGAAAGTAGAAATCCTGCTTCATACAATTTGCCGAGTAAGCGATCAATGAAACCCTATGGTGAAAATCAAACTCCGGCATGATACAAGTTGCAAGATCACCCAGCTAGCCTATGATGGGTTGTCACTAGATAGGCTTAACTGTCAACTTTCCCATGGCTGCGACCTTCTCAGCCCGAGCTATACTCAAGAGTACACGATCAATGAAACCCTATGGGGAAAATCAAACTCCGACATGGTACAAGTTGCAAGATCACCCAGCTAGCCTATGATGGGCTGTCACTAGATAGGCTTAACTGTCAACTTTCCCATGGCTGCGTCATTCTCAGCCCGAGCTACACTCAAGAGTACACGATCAATGAAGCGCTAAGGGGAAAGTAGAAATCCTGCTTCATTCAAATTGCCGAGCAAGCGATCAATGAAACCCTATGGTGAAAATCAAACTCCGGCATGATACAAGTTGCAAGATCACCCAGCTAGCCTATGATGGGTTGTCACTAGATAGGCTTAACTGTTAACTTTCACATGGCTGCGACCTTCTCAGCCCGAGCTACACTCAAGAGCACACGATCAATGAAACCCTATGGGGAAAATCAAACTCCAACATGGTACAAGTTGCAAGCTCACCCAGCTGGCCTATGATGGGCTGTCACTAGATAGGCTTAACTGTCAACTTTCCCATGGCTGCGTCATTCTCAGCCCGAGCTACACTCAAGAGTACACGATCAATGAAGCGCTAAGGGGAAAGTAGAAATCCTGCTTCATACAAGTTGCCGAGTAAGCGATCAATGAAACCCTATGGTGAAAATCAAACTCCGGCATGATACAAGTTGCAAGATCACCCAGCTAGCCTATGATGGGTTGTCACTAGATAGGCTTAACTGTCAACTTTCCCATGGCTGCGACCTTCTCAGCCCGAGCTATACTCAAGAGTACACGATCAATGAAACCCTATGGGGAAAATCAAACTCCGACATGGTACAAGTTGCAAGATCACCCAGCTAGCCTATGATGGGCTGTCACTAGATAGGCTTAACTGTCAACTTTCCCATGGCTGCGTCATTCTCAGCCCGAGCTACACTCAAGAGTAAACGATCAATGAAGCGCTAAGGGGAAAGTAGAAATCCTGCTTCATACAAGTTGCCGAGTAAGCGATCAATGAAACCCTATGGTGAAAATCAAACTCCGGCATGATACAAGTTGCAAGATCACCCAGCTAGCCTATGATGGGTTGTCACTAGATAGGCTTAACTGTCAACTTTCCCATGGCTGCGACCTTCTCAGCCCGAGCTATACTCAAGAGTACACGATCAATGAAACCCTATGGGGAAAATCAAACTCCGACATGGTACAAGTTGCAAGATCACCCAGCTAGCCTATGATGGGCTGTCACTAGATAGGCTTAACTGTCAACTTTCCCATGGTTGCGACATTCTCAGCCCGATCTACACTCAAGAGTACACGATCAATGAAGCGCTAAGGGGAAAGTAGAAATCCTGCTTCATTCAAGTTGCCGAGCAAGCGATCAATGAAACCCTATGGTGAAAATCAAACTCCGGCACGATACAAGTTGCAAGATCACCCAGCTAGCCTATGATGGGTTGTCACTAGATAGGCTTAACTGTCAACTTTCCCATGGCTGCGACCTTCTCAGCCCGAGCTACACTCAAGAGCACACGATCAATGAAACCCTATGGGGAAAATCAAACTCCGACATGGTACAAGTTGCAAGCTCACCCAGCTGGCCTATGATGGGCTGTCACTAGATAGGCTTAACTGTCAACTTTCCCATGGCTGCGTCATTCTCAGCCCGAGCTACACTCAAGAGTACACGATCAATGAAGCGCTAAGGGGAAAGTAGAAATCCTGCTTCATACAAGTTGCCGAGTAAGCGATCAATGAAACCCTATGGTGAAAATCAAACTCCGGCATGATACAAGTTGCAAGATCACCCAGCTAGCCTATGATGGGTTGTCACTAGATAGGCTTAACTGTCAACTTTCCCATGGCTGCGACCTTCTCAGCCCGAGCTATACTCAAGAGTACACGATCAATGAAACCCTATGGGGAAAATCAAACTCCGACATGGTACAAGTTGCAAGCTCACCCAGCTAGCCTATGATGGGCTGTCACTAGATAGGCTTAACTGTCAACTTTCCCATGGCTGCGTCATTCTCAGCCCGAGCTACACTCAAGAGTACACGATCAATGAAGCGCTAAGGGGAAAGTAGAAATCCTGCTTCATACAAGTTGCCGAGTAAGCGATCAATGAAACCCTATGGTGAAAATCAAACTCCGGCATGATACAAGTTGCAAGATCACCCAGCTAGCCTATGATGGGTTGTCACTAGATAGGCTTAACTGTCAACTTTCCCATGGCTGCGACCTTCTCAGCCCGAGCTATACTCAAGAGTACACGATCAATGAAACCCTATGGGGAAAATCAAACTCCGACATGGTACAAATTGCAAGATCACCCAGCTAGCCTATGATGGGCTGTCACTAGATAGGCTTAACTGTCAACTTTCCCATGGCTGCGTCATTCTCAGCCCGAGCTACACTCAAGAGTACACGATCAATGAAGCGCTAAGGGGAAAGTAGAAATCCTGCTTCATACAAGTTGCCGAGTAAGCGATCAATGAAACCCTATGGTGAAAATCAAACTCCGGCATGATACAAGTTGCAAGATCACCCAGCTAGCCCATGATGGGTTGTCACTAGATAAGCTTAACTGTCAACTTTCCCATGGCTGCGACCTTCTCAGCCCGAGCTATACTCAAGAGTACACGATCAATGAAACCCTATGGGGAAAATCAAACTCCGACATGGTACAAGTTGCAAGCTCACCCAGCTAGCCTATGATGGGCTGTCACTAGATAGGCTTAACTGTCAACTTTCCCATGGCTGCGTCATTCTCAGCCCGAGCTACACTCAAGAGTACACGATCAATGAAGCGCTAAGGGGAAAGTAGAAATCCTGCTTCATACAAGTTGCCGAGTAAGCGATCAATGAAACCCTATGGTGAAAATCAAACTCCGGCATGATACAAGTTGCAAGATCACCCAGCTAGCCTATGATGGGTTGTCACTAGATAGGCTTAACTGTCAACTTTCCCATGGCTGCGACCTTCTCAGCCCGAGCTATACTCAAGAGTACACGATCAATGAAACCCTATGGGGAAAATCAAACTCCGACATGGTACAAGTTGCAAGCTCACCCAGCTAGCCTATGATGGGCTGTCACTAGATAGGCTTAACTGTCAACTTTCCCATGGCTGCGTCATTCTCAGCCCGAGCTACACTCAAGAGTACACGATCAATGAAGCGCTAAGGGGAAAGTAGAAATCCTGCTTCATACAAGTTGCCGAGTAAGCGATCAATGAAACCCTATGGTGAAAATCAAACTCCGGCATGATACAAGTTGCAAGATCACCCAGCTAGCCTATGATGGGTTGTCACTAGATAGGCTTAACTGTCAACTTTCCCATGGCTGCGACCTTCTCAGCCCGAGCTATACTCAAGAGTACACGATCAATGAAACCCTATGGGGAAAATCAAACTCCGACATGGTACAAGTTGCAAGATCACCCAGCTAGCCTATGATGGGCTGTCACTAGATAGGCTTAACTGTCAACTTTCCCATGGCTGCGTCATTCTCAGCCCGAGCTACACTCAAGAGTACACGATCAATGAAGCGCTAAGGGGAAAGTAGAAATCCTGCTTCATACAAGTTGCCGAGTAAGCGATCAATGAAACCCTATGGTGAAAATCAAACTCCGGCATGATACAAGTTGCAAGATCACCCAGCTAGCCTATGATGGGTTGTCACTAGATAGGCTTAACTGTCAACTTTCCCATGGCTGCGACCTTCTCAGCCCGAGCTATACTCAAGAGTACACGATCAATGAAACCCTATGGGGAAAATCAAACTCCGACATGGTACAAGTTGCAAGATCACCCAGCTAGCCTATGATGGGCTGTCACTAGATAGGCTTAACTGTCAACTTTCCCATGGTTGCGACATTCTCAGCCCGATCTACACTCAAGAGTACACGATCAATGAAGCGCTAAGGGGAAAGTAGAAATCCTGCTTCATTCAAGTTGCCGAGCAAGCGATCAATGAAACCCTATGGTGAAAATCAAACTCCGGCACGATACAAGTTGCAAGATCACCCAGCTAGCCTATGATGGGTTGTCACTAGATAGGCTTAACTGTCAACTTTCCCATGGCTGCGACCTTCTCAGCCCGAGCTATACTCAAGAGTACACGATCAATGAAACCCTATGGGGAAAATCAAACTCCGACATGGTACAAGTTGCAAGATCACCCAGCTAGCCTATGATGGGCTGTCACTAGATAGGCTTAACTGTCAACTTTCCCATGGCTGCGTCATTCTCAGCCCGAGCTACACTCAAGAGTACACGATCAATGAAGCGCTAAGGGGAAAGTATAAATCCTGCTTCATTCAAATTGCCGAGCAAGCGATCAATGAAACCCTATGGTGAAAATCAAACTCCGGCATGATACAAGTTGCAAGATCACCCAGCTAGCCTATGATGGGTTGTCACTAGATAGGCTTAACTGTTAACTTTCACATGGCTGCGACCTTCTCAGCCCGAGCTACACTCAAGAGCACACGATCAATGAAACCCTATGGGGAAAATCAAACTCCGACATGGTACAAGTTGCAAGCTCACCCAGCTGGCCTATGATGGGCTGTCACTAGATAGGCTTAACTGTCAACTTTCCCATGGCTGCGTCATTCTCAGCCCGAGCTACACTCAAGAGTACACGATCAATGAAGCGCTAAGGGGAAAGTAGAAATCCTGCTTCATACAAGTTGCCGAGTAAGCGATCAATGAAACCCTATGGTGAAAATCAAACTCCGGCATGATACAAGTTGCAAGATCACCCAGCTAGCCTATGATGGGTTGTCACTAGATAGGCTTAACTGTCAACTTTCCCATGGCTGCGACCTTCTCAGCCCGAGCTATACTCAAGAGTACACGATCAATGAAACCCTATGGGGAAAATCAAACTCCGACATGGTACAAGTTGCAAGATCACCCAGCTAGCCTATGATGGGCTGTCACTAGATAGGCTTAACTGTCAACTTTCCCATGGCTGCGTCATTCTCAGCCCGAGCTACACTCAAGAGTACACGATCAATGAAGCGCTAAGGGGAAAGTAGAAATCCTGCTTCATACAAGTTGCCGAGTAAGCGATCAATGAAACCCTATGGTGAAAATCAAACTCCGGCATGATACAAGTTGCAAGATCACCCAGCTAGCCCATGATGGGTTGTCACTAGATAAGCTTAACTGTCAACTTTCCTATGGCTGCGACCTTCTCAGCCCGAGCTATACTCAAGAGTACACGATCAATGAAACCCTATGGGGAAAATCAAACTCCGACATGGTACAAGTTGCAAGCTCACCCAGCTAGCCTATGATGGGCTGTCACTAGATAGGCTTAACTGTCAACTTTCCCATGGCTGCGTCATTCTCAGCCCGAGCTACACTCAAGAGTACACGATCAATGAAGCGCTAAGGGGAAAGTAGAAATCCTGCTTCATACAAGTTGCCGAGTAAGCGATCAATGAAACCCTATGGTGAAAATCAAACTCCGGCATGATACAAGTTGCAAGATCACCCAGCTAGCCTATGATGGGTTGTCACTAGATAGGCTTAACTGTCAACTTTCCCATGGCTGCGACCTTCTCAGCCCGAGCTATACTCAAGAGTACACGATCAATGAAACCCTATGGGGAAAATCAAACTCCGACATGGTACAAGTTGCAAGATCACCCAGCTAGCCTATGATGGGCTGTCACTAGATAGGCTTAACTGTCAACTTTCCCATGGCTGCGTCATTCTCAGCCCGAGCTACACTCAAGAGTACACGATCAATGAAGCGCTAAGGGGAAAGTAGAAATCCTGCTTCATACAATTTGCCGAGTAAGCGATCAATGAAACCCTATGGTGAAAATCAAACTCCGGCATGATACAAGTTGCAAGATCACCCAGCTAGCCTATGATGGGTTGTCACTAGATAGGCTTAACTGTCAACTTTCCCATGGCTGCGACCTTCTCAGCCCGAGCTATACTCAAGAGTACACGATCAATGAAACCCTATGGGGAAAATCAAACTCCGACATGGTACAAGTTGCAAGATCACCCAGCTAGCCTATGATGGGCTGTCACTAGATAGGCTTAACTGTCAACTTTCCCATGGCTGCGTCATTCTCAGCCCGAGCTACACTCAAGAGTACACGATCAATGAAGCGCTAAGGGGAAAGTAGAAATCCTGCTTCATACAATTTGCCGAGTAAGCGATCAATGAAACCCTATGGTGAAAATCAAACTCCGGCATGATACAAGTTGCAAGATCACCCAGCTAGCCTATGATGGGTTGTCACTAGATAGGCTTAACTGTCAACTTTCCCATGGCTGCGACCTTCTCAGCCCGAGCTATACTCAAGAGTACACGATCAATGAAACCCTATGGGGAAAATCAAACTCCGACATGGTACAAGTTGCAAGCTCACCCAGCTAGCCTATGATGGGCTGTCACTAGATAGGCTTAACTGTCAACTTTCCCATGGCTGCGTCATTCTCAGCCCGAGCTACACTCAAGAGTACACGATCAATGAAGCGCTAAGGGGAAAGTAGAAATCCTGCTTCATACAAGTTGCCGAGTAAGCGATCAATGAAACCCTATGGTGAAAATCAAACTCCGGCATGATACAAGTTGCAAGATCACCCAGCTAGCCTATGATGGGTTGTCACTAGATAGGCTTAACTGTCAACTTTCCCATGGCTGCGACCTTCTCAGCCCGAGCTATACTCAAGAGTACACGATCAATGAAACCCTATGGGGAAAATCAAACTCCGACATGGTACAAATTGCAAGATCACCCAGCTAGCCTATGATGGGCTGTCACTAGATAGGCTTAACTGTCAACTTTCCCATGGCTGCGTCATTCTCAGCCCGAGCTACACTCAAGAGTACACGATCAATGAAGCGCTAAGGGGAAAGTAGAAATCCTGCTTCATACAAGTTGCCGAGTAAGCGATCAATGAAACCCTATGGTGAAAATCAAACTCCGGCATGATACAAGTTGCAAGATCACCCAGCTAGCCCATGATGGGTTGTCACTAGATAAGCTTAACTGTCAACTTTCCCATGGCTGCGACCTTCTCAGCCCGAGCTATACTCAAGAGTACACGATCAATGAAACCCTATGGGGAAAATCAAACTCCGACATGGTACAAGTTGCAAGCTCACCCAGCTAGCCTATGATGGGCTGTCACTAGATAGGCTTAACTGTCAACTTTCCCATGGCTGCGTCATTCTCAGCCCGAGCTACACTCAAGAGTACACGATCAATGAAGCGCTAAGGGGAAAGTAGAAATCCTGCTTCATACAAGTTGCCGAGTAAGCGATCAATGAAACCCTATGGTGAAAATCAAACTCCGGCATGATACAAGTTGCAAGATCACCCAGCTAGCCTATGATGGGTTGTCACTAGATAGGCTTAACTGTCAACTTTCCCATGGCTGCGACCTTCTCAGCCCGAGCTATACTCAAGAGTACACGATCAATGAAACCCTATGGGGAAAATCAAACTCCGACATGGTACAAGTTGCAAGCTCACCCAGCTAGCCTATGATGGGCTGTCACTAGATAGGCTTAACTGTCAACTTTCCCATGGCTGCGTCATTCTCAGCCCGAGCTACACTCAAGAGTACACGATCAATGAAGCGCTAAGGGGAAAGTAGAAATCCTGCTTCATACAAGTTGCCGAGTAAGCGATCAATGAAACCCTATGGTGAAAATCAAACTCCGGCATGATACAAGTTGCAAGATCACCCAGCTAGCCTATGATGGGTTGTCACTAGATAGGCTTAACTGTCAACTTTCCCATGGCTGCGACCTTCTCAGCCCGAGCTATACTCAAGAGTACACGATCAATGAAACCCTATGGGGAAAATCAAACTCCGACATGGTACAAGTTGCAAGATCACCCAGCTAGCCTATGATGGGCTGTCACTAGATAGGCTTAACTGTCAACTTTCCCATGGCTGCGTCATTCTCAGCCCGAGCTACACTCAAGAGTACACGATCAATGAAGCGCTAAGGGGAAAGTAGAAATCCTGCTTCATACAAGTTGCCGAGTAAGCGATCAATGAAACCCTATGGTGAAAATCAAACTCCGGCATGATACAAGTTGCAAGATCACCCAGCTAGCCTATGATGGGTTGTCACTAGATAGGCTTAACTGTCAACTTTCCCATGGCTGCGACCTTCTCAGCCCGAGCTATACTCAAGAGTACACGATCAATGAAACCCTATGGGGAAAATCAAACTCCGACATGGTACAAGTTGCAAGATCACCCAGCTAGCCTATGATGGGCTGTCACTAGATAGGCTTAACTGTCAACTTTCCCATGGTTGCGACATTCTCAGCCCGATCTACACTCAAGAGTACACGATCAATGAAGCGCTAAGGGGAAAGTAGAAATCCTGCTTCATTCAAGTTGCCGAGCAAGCGATCAATGAAACCCTATGGTGAAAATCAAACTCCGGCACGATACAAGTTGCAAGATCACCCAGCTAGCCTATGATGGGTTGTCACTAGATAGGCTTAACTGTCAACTTTCCCATGGCTGCGACCTTCTCAGCCCGAGCTATACTCAAGAGTACACGATCAATGAAACCCTATGGGGAAAATCAAACTCCGACATGGTACAAGTTGCAAGATCACCCAGCTAGCCTATGATGGGCTGTCACTAGATAGGCTTAACTGTCAACTTTCCCATGGCTGCGTCATTCTCAGCCCGAGCTACACTCAAGAGTACACGATCAATGAAGCGCTAAGGGGAAAGTATAAATCCTGCTTCATTCAAATTGCCGAGCAAGCGATCAATGAAACCCTATGGTGAAAATCAAACTCCGGCATGATACAAGTTGCAAGATCACCCAGCTAGCCTATGATGGGTTGTCACTAGATAGGCTTAACTGTTAACTTTCACATGGCTGCGACCTTCTCAGCCCGAGCTACACTCAAGAGCACACGATCAATGAAACCCTATGGGGAAAATCAAACTCCGACATGGTACAAGTTGCAAGCTCACCCAGCTGGCCTATGATGGGCTGTCACTAGATAGGCTTAACTGTCAACTTTCCCATGGCTGCGTCATTCTCAGCCCGAGCTACACTCAAGAGTACACGATCAATGAAGCGCTAAGGGGAAAGTAGAAATCCTGCTTCATACAAGTTGCCGAGTAAGCGATCAATGAAACCCTATGGTGAAAATCAAACTCCGGCATGATACAAGTTGCAAGATCACCCAGCTAGCCTATGATGGGTTGTCACTAGATAGGCTTAACTGTCAACTTTCCCATGGCTGCGACCTTCTCAGCCCGAGCTATACTCAAGAGTACACGATCAATGAAACCCTATGGGGAAAATCAAACTCCGACATGGTACAAGTTGCAAGATCACCCAGCTAGCCTATGATGGGCTGTCACTAGATAGGCTTAACTGTCAACTTTCCCATGGTTGCGACATTCTCAGCCCGATCTACACTCAAGAGTACACGATCAATGAAGCGCTAAGGGGAAAGTAGAAATCCTGCTTCATTCAAGTTGCCGAGCAAGCGATCAATGAAACCCTATGGTGAAAATCAAACTCCGGCACGATACAAGTTGCAAGATCACCCAGCTAGCCTATGATGGGTTGTCACTAGATAGGCTTAACTGTCAACTTTCCCATGGCTGCGACCTTCTCAGCCCGAGCTATACTCAAGAGTACACGATCAATGAAACCCTATGGGGAAAATCAAACTCCGACATGGTACAAGTTGCAAGATCACCCAGCTAGCCTATGATGGGCTGTCACTAGATAGGCTTAACTGTCAACTTTCCCATGGCTGCGTCATTCTCAGCCCGAGCTACACTCAAGAGTACACGATCAATGAAGCGCTAAGGGGAAAGTATAAATCCTGCTTCATTCAAATTGCCGAGCAAGCGATCAATGAAACCCTATGGTGAAAATCAAACTCCGGCATGATACAAGTTGCAAGATCACCCAGCTAGCCTATGATGGGTTGTCACTAGATAGGCTTAACTGTTAACTTTCACATGGCTGCGACCTTCTCAGCCCGAGCTACACTCAAGAGCACACGATCAATGAAACCCTATGGGGAAAATCAAACTCCGACATGGTACAAGTTGCAAGCTCACCCAGCTGGCCTATGATGGGCTGTCACTAGATAGGCTTAACTGTCAACTTTCCCATGGCTGCGTCATTCTCAGCCCGAGCTACACTCAAGAGTACACGATCAATGAAGCGCTAAGGGGAAAGTAGAAATCCTGCTTCATACAAGTTGCCGAGTAAGCGATCAATGAAACCCTATGGTGAAAATCAAACTCCGGCATGATACAAGTTGCAAGATCACCCAGCTAGCCTATGATGGGTTGTCACTAGATAGGCTTAACTGTCAACTTTCCCATGGCTGCGACCTTCTCAGCCCGAGCTATACTCAAGAGTACACGATCAATGAAACCCTATGGGGAAAATCAAACTCCGACATGGTACAAGTTGCAAGATCACCCAGCTAGCCTATGATGGGCTGTCACTAGATAGGCTTAACTGTCAACTTTCCCATGGCTGCGTCATTCTCAGCCCGAGCTACACTCAAGAGTACACGATCAATGAAGCGCTAAGGGGAAAGTAGAAATCCTGCTTCATTCAAATTGCCGAGCAAGCGATCAATGAAACCCTATGGTGAAAATCAAACTCCGGCATGATACAAGTTGCAAGATCACCCAGCTAGCCTATGATGGGTTGTCACTAGATAGGCTTAACTGTTAACTTTCACATGGCTGCGACCTTCTCAGCCCGAGCTACACTCAAGAGCACACGATCAATGAAACCCTATGGGGAAAATCAAACTCCGACATGGTACAAGTTGCAAGCTCACCCAGCTGGCCTATGATGGGCTGTCACTAGATAGGCTTAACTGTCAACTTTCCCATGGCTGCGTCATTCTCAGCCCGAGCTACACTCAAGAGTACACGATCAATGAAGCGCTAAGGGGAAAGTAGAAATCCTGCTTCATACAAGTTGCCGAGTAAGCGATCAATGAAACCCTATGGTGAAAATCAAACTCCGGCATGATACAAGTTGCAAGATCACCCAGCTAGCCCATGATGGGTTGTCACTAGATAAGCTTAACTGTCAACTTTCCTATGGCTGCGACCTTCTCAGCCCGAGCTATACTCAAGAGTACACGATCAATGAAACCCTATGGGGAAAATCAAACTCCGACATGGTACAAGTTGCAAGCTCACCCAGCTAGCCTATGATGGGCTGTCACTAGATAGGCTTAACTGTCAACTTTCCCATGGCTGCGTCATTCTCAGCCCGAGCTACACTCAAGAGTACACGATCAATGAAGCGCTAAGGGGAAAGTAGAAATCCTGCTTCATACAAGTTGCCGAGTAAGCGATCAATGAAACCCTATGGTGAAAATCAAACTCCGGCATGATACAAGTTGCAAGATCACCCAGCTAGCCTATGATGGGTTGTCACTAGATAGGCTTAACTGTCAACTTTCCCATGGCTGCGACCTTCTCAGCCCGAGCTATACTCAAGAGTACACGATCAATGAAACCCTATGGGGAAAATCAAACTCCGACATGGTACAAGTTGCAAGATCACCCAGCTAGCCTATGATGGGCTGTCACTAGATAGGCTTAACTGTCAACTTTCCCATGGCTGCGTCATTCTCAGCCCGAGCTACACTCAAGAGTACACGATCAATGAAGCGCTAAGGGGAAAGTAGAAATCCTGCTTCATACAAGTTGCCGAGTAAGCGATCAATGAAACCCTATAGTGAAAATCAAACTCCGGCATGATACAAGTTGCAAGATCACCCAGCTAGCCTATGATGGGTTGTCACTAGATAGGCTTAACTGTCAACTTTCCCATGGCTGCGACCTTCTCAGCCCGAGCTATACTCAAGAGTACACGATCAATGAAACCCTATGGGGAAAATCAAACTCCGACATGGTACAAGTTGCAAGATCACCCAGCTAGCCTATGATGGGCTGTCACTAGATAGGCTTAACTGTCAACTTTCCCATGGCTGCGTCATTCTCAGCCCGAGCTACACTCAAGAGTAAACGATCAATGAAGCGCTAAGGGGAAAGTAGAAATCCTGCTTCATACAAGTTGCCGAGTAAGCGATCAATGAAACCCTATGGTGAAAATCAAACTCCGGCATGATACAAGTTGCAAGATCACCCAGCTAGCCTATGATGGGTTGTCACTAGATAGGCTTAACTGTCAACTTTCCCATGGCTGCGACCTTCTCAGCCCGAGCTATACTCAAGAGTACACGATCAATGAAACCCTATGGGGAAAATCAAACTCCGACATGGTACAAGTTGCAAGATCACCCAGCTAGCCTATGATGGGCTGTCACTAGATAGGCTTAACTGTCAACTTTCCCATGGTTGCGACATTCTCAGCCCGATCTACACTCAAGAGTACACGATCAATGAAGCGCTAAGGGGAAAGTAGAAATCCTGCTTCATTCAAGTTGCCGAGCAAGCGATCAATGAAACCCTATGGTGAAAATCAAACTCCGGCACGATACAAGTTGCAAGATCACCCAGCTAGCCTATGATGGGTTGTCACTAGATAGGCTTAACTGTCAACTTTCCCATGGCTGCGACCTTCTCAGCCCGAGCTATACTCAAGAGTACACGATCAATGAAACCCTATGGGGAAAATCAAACTCCGACATGGTACAAGTTGCAAGATCACCCAGCTAGCCTATGATGGGCTGTCACTAGATAGGCTTAACTGTCAACTTTCCCATGGCTGCGTCATTCTCAGCCCGAGCTACACTCAAGAGTACACGATCAATGAAGCGCTAAGGGGAAAGTAGAAATCCTGCTTCATTCAAATTGCCGAGCAAGCGATCAATGAAACCCTATGGTGAAAATCAAACTCCGGCATGATACAAGTTGCAAGATCACCCAGCTAGCCTATGATGGGTTGTCACTAGATAGGCTTAACTGTCAACTTTCCCATGGCTGCGACCTTCTCAGCCCGAGCTATACTCAAGAGTACACGATCAATGAAACCCTATGGGGAAAATCAAACTCCGACATGGTACAAGTTGCAAGATCACCCAGCTAGCCTATGATGGGCTGTCACTAGATAGGCTTAACTGTCAACTTTCCCATGGCTGCGTCATTCTCAGCCCGAGCTACACTCAAGAGTACACGATCAATGAAGCGCTAAGGGGAAAGTAGAAATCCTGCTTCATACAAGTTGCCGAGTAAGCGATCAATGAAACCCTATGGTGAAAATCAAACTCCGGCATGATACAAGTTGCAAGATCACCCAGCTAGCCTATGATGGGTTGTCACTAGATAGGCTTAACTGTCAACTTTCCCATGGCTGCGACCTTCTCAGCCCGAGCTATACTCAAGAGTACACGATCAATGAAACCCTATGGGGAAAATCAAACTCCGACATGGTACAAGTTGCAAGATCACCCAGCTAGCCTATGATGGGCTGTCACTAGATAGGCTTAACTGTCAACTTTCCCATGGCTGCGTCATTCTCAGCCCGAGCTACACTCAAGAGTACACGATCAATGAAGCGCTAAGGGGAAAGTAGAAATCCTGCTTCATACAAGTTGCCGAGTAAGCGATCAATGAAACCCTATGGTGAAAATCAAACTCCGGCATGATACAAGTTGCAAGATCACCCAGCTAGCCCATGATGGGTTGTCACTAGATAAGCTTAACTGTCAACTTTCCTATGGCTGCGACCTTCTCAGCCCGAGCTATACTCAAGAGTACACGATCAATGAAACCCTATGGGGAAAATCAAACTCCGACATGGTACAAGTTGCAAGCTCACCCAGCTAGCCTATGATGGGCTGTCACTAGATAGGCTTAACTGTCAACTTTCCCATGGCTGCGTCATTCTCAGCCCGAGCTACACTCAAGAGTACACGATCAATGAAGCGCTAAGGGGAAAGTAGAAATCCTGCTTCATACAAGTTGCCGAGTAAGCGATCAATGAAACCCTATGGTGAAAATCAAACTCCGGCATGATACAAGTTGCAAGATCACCCAGCTAGCCTATGATGGGTTGTCACTAGATAGGCTTAACTGTCAACTTTCCCATGGCTGCGACCTTCTCAGCCCGAGCTATACTCAAGAGTACACGATCAATGAAACCCTATGGGGAAAATCAAACTCCGACATGGTACAAGTTGCAAGATCACCCAGCTAGCCTATGATGGGCTGTCACTAGATAGGCTTAACTGTCAACTTTCCCATGGCTGCGTCATTCTCAGCCCGAGCTACACTCAAGAGTACACGATCAATGAAGCGCTAAGGGGAAAGTAGAAATCCTGCTTCATACAAGTTGCCGAGTAAGCGATCAATGAAACCCTATGGTGAAAATCAAACTCCGGCATGATACAAGTTGCAAGATCACCCAGCTAGCCTATGATGGGTTGTCACTAGATAGGCTTAACTGTCAACTTTCCCATGGCTGCGACCTTCTCAGCCCGAGCTATACTCAAGAGTACACGATCAATGAAACCCTATGGGGAAAATCAAACTCCGACATGGTACAAGTTGCAAGATCACCCAGCTAGCCTATGATGGGCTGTCACTAGATAGGCTTAACTGTCAACTTTCCCATGGTTGCGACATTCTCAGCCCGATCTACACTCAAGAGTACACGATCAATGAAGCGCTAAGGGGAAAGTAGAAATCCTGCTTCATTCAAGTTGCCGAGCAAGCGATCAATGAAACCCTATGGTGAAAATCAAACTCCGGCACGATACAAGTTGCAAGATCACCCAGCTAGCCCATGATGGGTTGTCACTAGATAGGCTTAACTGTCAACTTTCCCATGGCTGCGACCTTCTCAGCCCGAGCTATACTCAAGAGTACACGATCAATGAAACCCTATGGGGAAAATCAAACTCCGACATGGTACAAGTTGCAAGATCACCCAGCTAGCCTATGATGGGCTGTCACTAGATAGGCTTAACTGTCAACTTTCCCATGGCTGCGTCATTCTCAGCCCGAGCTACACTCAAGAGTACACGATCAATGAAGCGCTAAGGGGAAAGTAGAAATCCTGCTTCATACAAGTTGCCGAGTAAGCGATCAATGAAACCCTATGGTGAAAATCAAACTCCGGCATGATACAAGTTGCAAGATCACCCAGCTAGCCCATGATGGGTTGTCACTAGATAAGCTTAACTGTCAACTTTCCTATGGCTGCGACCTTCTCAGCACGAGCTATACTCAAGAGTACACGATCAATGAAACCCTATGGGGAGAATCAAACTCCGACATGGTACAAGTTGCAAGCTCACCCAGCTAGCCTATGATGGGCTGTCACTAGATAGGCTTAACTGTCAACTTTCCCATGGCTGCGTCATTCTCAGCCCGAGCTACACTCAAGAGTACACGATCAATGAAGCGCTAAGGGGAAAGTAGAAATCCTGCTTCATACAAGTTGCCGAGTAAGCGATCAATGAAACCCTATGGTGAAAATCAAACTCCGGCATGATACAAGTTGCAAGATCACCCAGCTAGCCTATGATGGGTTGTCACTAGATAGGCTTAACTGTCAACTTTCCCATGGCTGCGACCTTCTCAGCCCGAGCTATACTCAAGAGTACACGATCAATGAAACCCTATGGGGAAAATCAAACTCCGACATGGTACAAGTTGCAAGATCACCCAGCTAGCCTATGATGGGCTGTCACTAGATAGGCTTAACTGTCAACTTTCCCATGGCTGCGTCATTCTCAGCCCGAGCTACACTCAAGAGTACACGATCAATGAAGCGCTAAGGGGAAAGTAGAAATCCTGCTTCATACAATTTGCCGAGTAAGCGATCAATGAAACCCTATGGTGAAAATCAAACTCCGGCATGATACAAGTTGCAAGATCACCCAGCTAGCCTATGATGGGTTGTCACTAGATAGGCTTAACTGTCAACTTTCCCATGGCTGCGACCTTCTCAGCCCGAGCTATACTCAAGAGTACACGATCAATGAAACCCTATGGGGAAAATCAAACTCCGACATGGTACAAGTTGCAAGATCACCCAGCTAGCCTATGATGGGCTGTCACTAGATAGGCTTAACTGTCAACTTTCCCATGGCTGCGTCATTCTCAGCCCGAGCTACACTCAAGAGTACACGATCAATGAAGCGCTAAGGGGAAAGTAGAAATCCTGCTTCATTCAAATTGCCGAGCAAGCGATCAATGAAACCCTATGGTGAAAATCAAACTCCGGCATGATACAAGTTGCAAGATCACCCAGCTAGCCTATGATGGGTTGTCACTAGATAGGCTTAACTGTTAACTTTCACATGGCTGCGACCTTCTCAGCCCGAGCTACACTCAAGAGCACACGATCAATGAAACCCTATGGGGAAAATCAAACTCCAACATGGTACAAGTTGCAAGCTCACCCAGCTGGCCTATGATGGGCTGTCACTAGATAGGCTTAACTGTCAACTTTCCCATGGCTGCGTCATTCTCAGCCCGAGCTACACTCAAGAGTACACGATCAATGAAGCGCTAAGGGGAAAGTAGAAATCCTGCTTCATACAAGTTGCCGAGTAAGCGATCAATGAAACCCTATGGTGAAAATCAAACTCCGGCATGATACAAGTTGCAAGATCACCCAGCTAGCCTATGATGGGTTGTCACTAGATAGGCTTAACTGTCAACTTTCCCATGGCTGCGACCTTCTCAGCCCGAGCTATACTCAAGAGTACACGATCAATGAAACCCTATGGGGAAAATCAAACTCCGACATGGTACAAGTTGCAAGATCACCCAGCTAGCCTATGATGGGCTGTCACTAGATAGGCTTAACTGTCAACTTTCCCATGGCTGCGTCATTCTCAGCCCGAGCTACACTCAAGAGTACACGATCAATGAAGCGCTAAGGGGAAAGTAGAAATCCTGCTTCATACAAGTTGCCGAGTAAGCGATCAATGAAACCCTATGGTGAAAATCAAACTCCGGCATGATACAAGTTGCAAGATCACCCAGCTAGCCTATGATGGGTTGTCACTAGATAGGCTTAACTGTCAACTTTCCCATGGCTGCGACCTTCTCAGCCCGAGCTATACTCAAGAGTACACGATCAATGAAACCCTATGGGGAAAATCAAACTCCGACATGGTACAAGTTGCAAGATCACCCAGCTAGCCTATGATGGGCTGTCACTAGATAGGCTTAACTGTCAACTTTCCCATGGCTGCGTCATTCTCAGCCCGAGCTGCACTCAAGAGTACACGATCAATGAAGCGCTAAGGGGAAAGTAGAAATCCTGCTTCATACAAGTTGCCGAGTAAGCGATCAATGAAACCCTATGGTGAAAATCAAACTCCGGCATGATACAAGTTGCAAGATCACCCAGCTAGCCCATGATGGGTTGTCACTAGATAAGCTTAACTGTCAACTTTCCTATGGCTGCGACCTTCTCAGCCCGAGCTATACTCAAGAGTACACGATCAATGAAACCCTATGGGGAAAATCAAACTCCGACATGGTACAAGTTGCAAGCTCACCCAGCTAGCCTATGATGGGCTGTCACTAGATAGGCTTAACTGTCAACTTTCCCATGGCTGCGTCATTCTCAGCCCGAGCTACACTCAAGAGTACACGATCAATGAAGCGCTAAGGGGAAAGTAGAAATCCTGCTTCATACAAGTTGCCGAGTAAGCGATCAATGAAACCCTATGGTGAAAATCAAACTCCGGCATGATACAATTTGCAAGATCACCCAGCTAGCCTATGATGGGTTGTCACTAGATAGGCTTAACTGTCAACTTTCCCATGGCTGCGACCTTCTCAGCCCGAGCTATACTCAAGAGTACACGATCAATGAAACCCTATGGGGAAAATCAAACTCCGACATGGTACAAGTTGCAAGATCACCCAGCTAGCCTATGATGGGCTGTCACTGGATAGGCTTAACTGTCAACTTTCCCATGGCTGCGTCATTCTCAGCCCGAGCTACACTCAAGAGTACACGATCAATGAAGCGCTAAGGGGAAAGTAGAAATCCTGCTTCATACAAGTTGCCGAGTAAGCGATCAATGAAACCCTATGGTGAAAATCAAACTCCGGCATGATACAAGTTGCAAGATCACCCAGCTAGCCTATGATGGGTTGTCACTAGATAGGCTTAACTGTCAACTTTCCCATGGCTGCGACCTTCTCAGCCCGAGCTATACTCAAGAGTACACGATCAATGAAACCCTATGGGGAAAATCAAACTCCGACATGGTACAAGTTGCAAGATCACCCAGCTAGCCTATGATGGGCTGTCACTAGATAGGCTTAACTGTCAACTTTCCCATGGCTGCGTCATTCTCAGCCCGAGCTACACTCAAGAGTACACGATCAATGAAGCGCTAAGGGGAAAGTAGAAATCCTGCTTCATACAAGTTGCCGAGTAAGCGATCAATGAAACCCTATGGTGAAAATCAAACTCCGGCATGATACAAGTTGCAAGATCACCCAGCTAGCCCATGATGGGTTGTCACTAGATAAGCTTAACTGTCAACTTTCCCATGGCTGCGACCTTCTCAGCCCGAGCTATACTCAAGAGTACACGATCAATGAAACCCTATGGGGAAAATCAAACTCCGACATGGTACAAGTTGCAAGCTCACCCAGCTAGCCTATGATGGGCTGTCACTAGATAGGCTTAACTGTCAACTTTCCCATGGCTGCGTCATTCTCAGCCCGAGCTACACTCAAGAGTACACGATCAATGAAGCGCTAAGGGGAAAGTAGAAATCCTGCTTCATACAAGTTGCCGAGTAAGCGATCAATGAAACCCTATGGTGAAAATCAAACTCCGGCATGATACAAGTTGCAAGATCACCCAGCTAGCCTATGATGGGTTGTCACTAGATAGGCTTAACTGTCAACTTTCCCATGGCTGCGACCTTCTCAGCCCGAGCTATACTCAAGAGTACACGATCAATGAAACCCTATGGGGAAAATCAAACTCCGACATGGTACAAATTGCAAGATCACCCAGCTAGCCTATGATGGGCTGTCACTAGATAGGCTTAACTGTCAACTTTCCCATGGCTGCGTCATTCTCAGCCCGAGCTACACTCAAGAGTACACGATCAATGAAGCGCTAAGGGGAAAGTAGAAATCCTGCTTCATACAAGTTGCCGAGTAAGCGATCAATGAAACCCTATGGTGAAAATCAAACTCCGGCATGATACAAGTTGCAAGATCACCCAGCTAGCCCATGATGGGTTGTCACTAGATAAGCTTAACTGTCAACTTTCCCATGGCTGCGACCTTCTCAGCCCGAGCTATACTCAAGAGTACACGATCAATGAAACCCTATGGGGAAAATCAAACTCCGACATGGTACAAGTTGCAAGCTCACCCAGCTAGCCTATGATGGGCTGTCACTAGATAGGCTTAACTGTCAACTTTCCCATGGCTGCGTCATTCTCAGCCCGAGCTACACTCAAGAGTACACGATCAATGAAGCGCTAAGGGGAAAGTAGAAATCCTGCTTCATACAAGTTGCCGAGTAAGCGATCAATGAAACCCTATGGTGAAAATCAAACTCCGGCACGATACAAGTTGCAAGATCACCCAGCTAGCCTATGATGGGTTGTCACTAGATAGGCTTAACTGTCAACTTTCCCATGGCTGCGACCTTCTCAGCCCGAGCTATACTCAAGAGTACACGATCAATGAAACCCTACGGGGAAAATCAAACTCCGACATGGCACAAGTTGCAAGATCACCCAGCTAGCCTATGATGGGCTGTCACTAGATAGGCTTAACTGTCAACTTTCCCATGGCTGCGTCATTCTCAGCCCGAGCTACACTCAAGAGTACACGATCAATGAAGCGCTAAGGGGAAAGTAGAAATCCTGCTTCATACAAGTTGCCGAGTAAGCGATCAATGAAACCCTATGGTGAAAATCAAACTCCGTCATGATACAAGTTGCAAGATCACCCAGCTAGCCTATGATGGGTTGTCACTAGATAGGCTTAACTGTCAACTTTCCCATGGCTGCGACCTTCTCAGCCCGAGCTATACTCAAGAGTACACGATCAATGAAACCGTATGGGGAAAATCAAACTCCGACATGGTACAAGTTGCAAGATCACCCAGCTAGCCTATGATGGGCTGTCACTAGATAGGCTTAACTGTCAACTTTCCCATGGTTGCGACATTCTCAGCCCGATCTACACTCAAGAGTACACGATCAATGAAGCGCTAAGGGGAAAGTAGAAATCCTGCTTCATTCAAGTTGCCGAGCAAGCGATCAATGAAACCCTATGGTGAAAATCAAACTCCGGCACGATACAAGTTGCAAGATCACCCAGCTAGCCTATGATGGGTTGTCACTAGATAGGCTTAACTGTCAACTTTCCCATGGCTGCGACCTTCTCAGCCCGAGCTATACTCAAGAGTACACGATCAATGAAACCCTATGGGGAAAATCAAACTCCGACATGGTACAAGTTGCAAGATCACCCAGCTAGCCTATGATGGGCTGTCACTAGATAGGCTTAACTGTCAACTTTCCCATGGCTGCGTCATTCTCAGCCCGAGCTACACTCAAGAGTACACGATCAATGAAGCGCTAAGGGGAAAGTAGAAATCCTGCTTCATTCAAATTGCCGAGCAAGCGATCAATGAAACCCTATGGTGAAAATCAAACTCCGGCATGATACAAGTTGCAAGATCACCCAGCTAGCCTATGATGGGTTGTCACTAGATAGGCTTAACTGTCAACTTTCCCATGGCTGCGACCTTCTCAGCCCGAGCTATACTCAAGAGTACACGATCAATGAAACCCTATGGGGAAAATCAAACTCCGACATGGTACAAGTTGCAAGATCACCCAGCTAGCCTATGATGGGCTGTCACTAGATAGGCTTAACTGTCAACTTTCCCATGGCTGCGTCATTCTCAGCCCGAGCTACACTCAAGAGTACACGATCAATGAAGCGCTAAGGGGAAAGTAGAAATCCTGCTTCATACAAGTTGCCGAGTAAGCGATCAATGAAACCCTATGGTGAAAATCAAACTCCGGCATGATACAAGTTGCAAGATCACCCAGCTAGCCTATGATGGGTTGTCACTAGATAGGCTTAACTGTCAACTTTCCCATGGCTGCGACCTTCTCAGCCCGAGCTATACTCAAGAGTACACGATCAATGAAACCCTATGGGGAAAATCAAACTCCGACATGGTACAAGTTGCAAGATCACCCAGCTAGCCTATGATGGGCTGTCACTAGATAGGCTTAACTGTCAACTTTCCCATGGCTGCGTCATTCTCAGCCCGAGCTACACTCAAGAGTACACGATCAATGAAGCGCTAAGGGGAAAGTAGAAATCCTGCTTCATACAAGTTGCCGAGTAAGCGATCAATGAAACCCTATGGTGAAAATCAAACTCCGGCATGATACAAGTTGCAAGATCACCCAGCTAGCCCATGATGGGTTGTCACTAGATAAGCTTAACTGTCAACTTTCCTATGGCTGCGACCTTCTCAGCCCGAGCTATACTCAAGAGTACACGATCAATGAAACCCTATGGGGAAAATCAAACTCCGACATGGTACAAGTTGCAAGCTCACCCAGCTAGCCTATGATGGGCTGTCACTAGATAGGCTTAACTGTCAACTTTCCCATGGCTGCGTCATTCTCAGCCCGAGCTACACTCAAGAGTACACGATCAATGAAGCGCTAAGGGGAAAGTAGAAATCCTGCTTCATACAAGTTGCCGAGTAAGCGATCAATGAAACCCTATGGTGAAAATCAAACTCCGGCATGATACAAGTTGCAAGATCACCCAGCTAGCCTATGATGGGTTGTCACTAGATAGGCTTAACTGTCAACTTTCCCATGGCTGCGACCTTCTCAGCCCGAGCTATACTCAAGAGTACACGATCAATGAAACCCTATGGGGAAAATCAAACTCCGACATGGTACAAGTTGCAAGATCACCCAGCTAGCCTATGATGGGCTGTCACTAGATAGGCTTAACTGTCAACTTTCCCATGGCTGCGTCATTCTCAGCCCGTGCTACACTCAAGAGTACACGATCAATGAAGCGCTAAGGGGAAAGTAGAAATCCTGCTTCATACAAGTTGCCGAGTAAGCGATCAATGAAACCCTATGGTGAAAATCAAACTCCGGCATGATACAAGTTGCAAGATCACCCAGCTAGCCTATGATGGGTTGTCACTAGATAGGCTTAACTGTCAACTTTCCCATGGCTGCGACCTTCTCAGCCCGAGCTATACTCAAGAGTACACGATCAATGAAACCCTATGGGGAAAATCAAACTCCGACATGGTACAAGTTGCAAGATCACCCAGCTAGCCTATGATGGGCTGTCACTAGATAGGCTTAACTGTCAACTTTCCCATGGTTGCGACATTCTCAGCCCGATCTACACTCAAGAGTACACGATCAATGAAGCGCTAAGGGGAAAGTAGAAATCCTGCTTCCTTCAAGTTGCCGAGCAAGCGATCAATGAAACCCTATGGTGAAAATCAAACTCCGGCACGATACAAGTTGCAAGATCACCCAGCTAGCCCATGATGGGTTGTCACTAGATAGGCTTAACTGTCAACTTTCCCATGGCTGCGACCTTCTCAGCCCGAGCTATACTCAAGAGTACACGATCAATGAAACCCTATGGGGAAAATCAAACTCCGACATGGTACAAGTTGCAAGATCACCCAGCTAGCCTATGATGGGCTGTCACTAGATAGGCTTAACTGTCAACTTTCCCATGGCTGCGTCATTCTCAGCCCGAGCTACACTCAAGAGTACACGATCAATGAAGCGCTAAGGGGAAAGTAGAAATCCTGCTTCATACAAGTTGCCGAGTAAGCGATCAATGAAACCCTATGGTGAAAATCAAACTCCGGCATGATACAAGTTGCAAGATCACCCAGCTAGCCCATGATGGGTTGTCACTAGATAAGCTTAACTGTCAACTTTCCTATGGCTGCGACCTTCTCAGCCCGAGCTATACTCAAGAGTACACGATCAATGAAACCCTATGGGGAAAATCAAACTCCGACATGGTACAAGTTGCAAGCTCACCCAGCTAGCCTATGATGGGCTGTCACTAGATAGGCTTAACTGTCAACTTTCCCATGGCTGCGTCATTCTCAGCCCGAGCTACACTCAAGAGTACACGATCAATGAAGCGCTAAGGGGAAAGTAGAAATCCTGCTTCATACAAGTTGCCGAGTAAGCGATCAATGAAACCCTATGGTGAAAATCAAACTCCGGCATGATACAAGTTGCAAGATCACCCAGCTAGCCTATGATGGGTTGTCACTAGATAGGCTTAACTGTCAACTTTCCCATGGCTGCGACCTTCTCAGCCCGAGCTATACTCAAGAGTACACGATCAATGAAACCCTATGGGGAAAATCAAACTCCGACATGGTACAAGTTGCAAGATCACCCAGCTAGCCTATGATGGGCTGTCACTAGATAGGCTTAACTGTCAACTTTCCCATGGCTGCGTCATTCTCAGCCCGAGCTACACTCAAGAGTACACGATCAATGAAGCGCTAAGGGGAAAGTAGAAATCCTGCTTCATACAATTTGCCGAGTAAGCGATCAATGAAACCCTATGGTGAAAATCAAACTCCGGCATGATACAAGTTGCAAGATCACCCAGCTAGCCTATGATGGGTTGTCACTAGATAGGCTTAACTGTCAACTTTCCCATGGCTGCGACCTTCTCAGCCCGAGCTATACTCAAGAGTACACGATCAATGAAACCCTATGGGGAAAATCAAACTCCGACATGGTACAAGTTGCAAGATCACCCAGCTAGCCTATGATGGGCTGTCACTAGATAGGCTTAACTGTCAACTTTCCCATGGCTGCGTCATTCTCAGCCCGAGCTACACTCAAGAGTACACGATCAATGAAGCGCTAAGGGGAAAGTAGAAATCCTGCTTCATTCAAATTGCCGAGCAAGCGATCAATGAAACCCTATGGTGAAAATCAAACTCCGGCATGATACAAGTTGCAAGATCACCCAGCTAGCCTATGATGGGTTGTCACTAGATAGGCTTAACTGTTAACTTTCACATGGCTGCGACCTTCTCAGCCCGAGCTACACTCAAGAGCACACGATCAATGAAACCCTATGGGGAAAATCAAACTCCAACATGGTACAAGTTGCAAGCTCACCCAGCTGGCCTATGATGGGCTGTCACTAGATAGGCTTAACTGTCAACTTTCCCATGGCTGCGTCATTCTCAGCCCGAGCTACACTCAAGAGTACACGATCAATGAAGCGCTAAGGGGAAAGTAGAAATCCTGCTTCATACAAGTTGCCGAGTAAGCGATCAATGAAACCCTATGGTGAAAATCAAACTCCGGCATGATACAAGTTGCAAGATCACCCAGCTAGCCTATGATGGGTTGTCACTAGATAGGCTTAACTGTCAACTTTCCCATGGCTGCGACCTTCTCAGCCCGAGCTATACTCAAGAGTACACGATCAATGAAACCCTATGGGGAAAATCAAACTCCGACATGGTACAAGTTGCAAGATCACCCAGCTAGCCTATGATGGGCTGTCACTAGATAGGCTTAACTGTCAACTTTCCCATGGCTGCGTCATTCTCAGCCCGAGCTACACTCAAGAGTACACGATCAATGAAGCGCTAAGGGGAAAGTAGAAATCCTGCTTCATACAAGTTGCCGAGTAAGCGATCAATGAAACCCTATGGTGAAAATCAAACTCCGGCATGATACAAGTTGCAAGATCACCCAGCTAGCCTATGATGGGTTGTCACTAGATAGGCTTAACTGTCAACTTTCCCATGGCTGCGACCTTCTCAGCCCGAGCTATACTCAAGAGTACACGATCAATGAAACCCTATGGGGAAAATCAAACTCCGACATGGTACAAGTTGCAAGATCACCCAGCTAGCCTATGATGGGCTGTCACTAGATAGGCTTAACTGTCAACTTTCCCATGGCTGCGTCATTCTCAGCCCGAGCTACACTCAAGAGTACACGATCAATGAAGCGCTAAGGGGAAAGTAGAAATCCTGCTTCATACAAGTTGCCGAGTAAGCGATCAATGAAACCCTATGGTGAAAATCAAACTCCGGCATGATACAAGTTGCAAGATCACCCAGCTAGCCCATGATGGGTTGTCACTAGATAAGCTTAACTGTCAACTTTCCCATGGCTGCGACCTTCTCAGCCCGAGCTATACTCAAGAGTACACGATCAATGAAACCCTATGGGGAAAATCAAACTCCGACATGGTACAAGTTGCAAGCTCACCCAGCTAGCCTATGATGGGCTGTCACTAGATAGGCTTAACTGTCAACTTTCCCATGGCTGCGTCATTCTCAGCCCGAGCTACACTCAAGAGTACACGATCAATGAAGCGCTAAGGGAAAGTAGAAATCCTGCTTCATACAAGTTGCCGAGTAAGCGATCAATGAAACCCTATGGTGAAAATCAAACTCCGGCATGATACAAGTTGCAAGATCACCCAGCTAGCCTATGATGGGTTGTCACTAGATAGGCTTAACTGTCAACTTTCCCATGGCTGCGACCTTCTCAGCCCGAGCTATACTCAAGAGTACACGATCAATGAAACCCTATGGGGAAAATCAAACTCCGACATGGTACAAATTGCAAGATCACCCAGCTAGCCTATGATGGGCTGTCACTAGATAGGCTTAACTGTCAACTTTCCCATGGCTGCGTCATTCTCAGCCCGAGCTACACTCAAGAGTACACGATCAATGAAGCGCTAAGGGGAAAGTAGAAATCCTGCTTCATACAAGTTGCCGAGTAAGCGATCAATGAAACCCTATGGTGAAAATCAAACTCCGGCATGATACAAGTTGCAAGATCACCCAGCTAGCCCATGATGGGTTGTCACTAGATAAGCTTAACTGTCAACTTTCCCATGGCTGCGACCTTCTCAGCCCGAGCTATACTCAAGAGTACACGATCAATGAAACCCTATGGGGAAAATCAAACTCGACATGGTACAAGTTGCAAGCTCACCCAGCTAGCCTATGATGGGCTGTCACTAGATAGGCTTAACTGTCAACTTTCCCATGGCTGCGTCATTCTCAGCCCGAGCTACACTCAAGAGTACACGATCAATGAAGCGCTAAGGGGAAAGTAGAAATCCTGCTTCATACAAGTTGCCGAGTAAGCGATCAATGAAACCCTATGGTGAAAATCAAACTCCGGCACGATACAAGTTGCAAGATCACCCAGCTAGCCTATGATGGGTTGTCACTAGATAGGCTTAACTGTCAACTTTCCATGGCTGCGACCTTCTCAGCCCGAGCTATACTCAAGAGTACACGATCAATGAAACCCTACGGGGAAAATCAAACTCCGACATGGCACAAGTTGCAAGATCACCCAGCTAGCCTATGATGGGCTGTCACTAGATAGGCTTAACTGTCAACTTTCCCATGGCTGCGTCATTCTCAGCCCGAGCTACACTCAAGAGTACACGATCAATGAAGCGCTAAGGGGAAAGTAGAAATCCTGCTTCATACAAGTTGCCGAGTAAGCGATCAATGAAACCCTATGGTGAAAATCAAACTCCGTCATGATACAAGTTGCAAGATCACCCAGCTAGCCTATGATGGGTTGTCACTAGATAGGCTTAACTGTCAACTTTCCATGGCTGCGACCTTCTCAGCCCGAGCTATACTCAAGAGTACACGATCAATGAAACCCTATGGGGAAAATCAAACTCCGACATGGTACAAGTTGCAAGATCACCCAGCTAGCCTATGATGGGCTGTCACTAGATAGGCTTAACTGTCAACTTTCCCATGGTTGCGACATTCTCAGCCCGATCTACACTCAAGAGTACACGATCAATGAAGCGCTAAGGGGAAAGTAGAAATCCTGCTTCATTCAAGTTGCCGAGCAAGCGATCAATGAAACCCTATGGTGAAAATCAAACTCCGGCACGATACAAGTTGCAAGATCACCCAGCTAGCCTATGATGGGTTGTCACTAGATAGGCTTAACTGTCAACTTTCCCATGGCTGCGACCTTCTCAGCCCGAGCTATACTCAAGAGTACACGATCAATGAAACCCTATGGGGAAAATCAAACTCCGACATGGTACAAGTTGCAAGATCACCCAGCTAGCCTATGATGGGCTGTCACTAGATAGGCTTAACTGTCAACTTTCCCATGGCTGCGTCATTCTCAGCCCGAGCTACACTCAAGAGTACACGATCAATGAAGCGCTAAGGGGAAAGTAGAAATCCTGCTTCATTCAAATTGCCGAGCAAGCGATCAATGAAACCCTATGGTGAAAATCAAACTCCGGCATGATACAAGTTGCAAGATCACCCAGCTAGCCTATGATGGGTTGTCACTAGATAGGCTTAACTGTCAACTTTCCCATGGCTGCGACCTTCTCAGCCCGAGCTATACTCAAGAGTACACGATCAATGAAACCCTATGGGGAAAATCAAACTCCGACATGGTACAAGTTGCAAGATCACCCAGCTAGCCTATGATGGGCTGTCACTAGATAGGCTTAACTGTCAACTTTCCCATGGCTGCGTCATTCTCAGCCCGAGCTACACTCAAGAGTACACGATCAATGAAGCGCTAAGGGGAAAGTAGAAATCCTGCTTCATACAAGTTGCCGAGTAAGCGATCAATGAAACCCTATGGTGAAAATCAAACTCCGGCATGATACAAGTTGCAAGATCACCCAGCTAGCCTATGATGGGTTGTCACTAGATAGGCTTAACTGTCAACTTTCCCATGGCTGCGACCTTCTCAGCCCGAGCTATACTCAAGAGTACACGATCAATGAAACCCTATGGGGAAAATCAAACTCCGACATGGTACAAGTTGCAAGATCACCCAGCTAGCCTATGATGGGCTGTCACTAGATAGGCTTAACTGTCAACTTTCCCATGGCA